>NC_056751.1:440335658-440440658 GCF_019279795.1 Protopterus annectens
CAAATATGTACTTTGCCCATATTATTGTAACCTTTATTAGTGTTTCAACTATTTTGATTTTTTTCTTTGGAGCTTTTCTCCCCGGGCCTCTACTGAAAATGGACATGTATCCAGTTAGACTAGCCCAGTCAACAAATGTAAAATAAATAAATAAATTAAAATATATATATATATATATATATATATATATATATATATATATATATATATATGTTGCTGTATCTTTTGGCTTTTCCCAGTTAGGGGTCGCCACAGCAGAACTCCAGTCCGCTAATGATTGGTAGTTGATTTTTACATGCCAAGTTACCAGCCCTGATGCACAACCTTCAACGAAGGTATGCCCATTTATGCATGTCTCCACACAGAAGACGCTCTAGCTGAGAATCAAACCGGACAGCGTCTTACTGTGAGGCGACAATGCTACCGCAGCACCACCACCACCGCAGTTATATATATGTATATGTGTATATATATATATATATATATATATATATATATATATATATATATATATATATATATATATATATATATATATATATATATATATATATATATATATATATATATATATAGATCTATATTAACTCTGAGAATGCACTACAGTTCAGAAACGGGCATATTCCCCAAGTCCCCAGTCTCCACTGTTTTGTACTGACAAAGCTATTAAATTTTGATCAGCTGAACTTACTCTACCAGAAGTCGATGACTTTCCATTTTTATAGAAAGTTGTGCTCCCATATGTGTGTGTGTGTGTGTATATGTGTCTGCATATGTATGCATTTGTGTGTGTGTGTGTGTGTGTGTGTGTGTGTGTGTGTGTGTGTGTGTGGGTGTATAAAATGTGCTTCTGTTCAAAGATGGTGACTTCATTGGAAATGAGCTGAATGGAAAGTAACAGCTTTTCTTTGTGCAAGATCGCAGAACAGCAGGAGTGTTGAGAAATTTGTCCCTTCCACCCTATAGATCAATTTCAGAGATGGAAGATATAAGTAACAGAGGGGGTATGCATGGTACAGGGGGCTCGGAACCTGCAAAAACTGTATTTGTGGTTTCATATATTCAATATTTTGTGCTTAGATCTTTTCAGATCAGTGACGTAGGAGTCAATGTTTTGGGTTTTTGATAGAAACCCAAATGTTTTGGGTTTTTGATAGAAAGCCATAATTTCATATTATATATTTATATATATATATATATATATATATATATATATATATATATATACACATATATGTGTGTGTGTGTCTGTAAGGTAACCTGCCTCATCTTCCAGCATCTCTGTCACAATACGTAGTCAACCCTCCATGCATCTTACAAGGTTAATTTACAAAAATAACAGTATAAAGCCTAGAACTATACAACTCTGTGTCCTTCTCCAACCTTCCCTTTGTTAAGACTTTTCTTTTCAGTGTACTCCTTTCATTTTCCTACAAAGACTTCCCCTTTCTGTCTCCTCTGCCATCTTCCTCAGTTGTGCACATGCTTAGCAGTCTTTTTTTTCCATTTGTTTAAAGCACTAAGCCTTACCAACCCCTCAGACTTAATTTCCTATCAGCCCATTATCTTCCTCTCACTTCCCATCACATGTGCATCAACTGTTCCAAGTAAAGTCTGGTTGACCCAAACCTCAACATCTTTACTTCCCCACATTCCAATTCCCCTACTCCATGGCTTCTTCCCCTCTAAATAAACCTTTCAAAACCACTACATTTTAGGTCATACCAACAGATGCCTTATTTGATACAACATTTAGATAAATTCTTCATCCTGTCTACTTTTGTATGCCTCTGCAAGGTGAGGCCCTTACCCATCCATCTGCTCAACAACTTTTCAGTGTTTTCTTCTAAACCATGATTAAACAAGTGCATGTCTTCTATTCCTGGTAACACTTTCAGGCTTAAATATTTAGCCCTGTGCTATATCACTGGGATCTCTATCTCCTTTCCACCAAGGGGTCCCATCCCTATACATTCAGCACTGATTTTATTTAATGATATTTAAGCCCAGACTCCACCCCAAACTCCCTACAGATTTGTAGCATTTTTGGGAGAACCGTCTTTACATTCCTAAGCAGCAACATACAATTGTCTTCATAAACAGTAAATGAACATCCCCATCCCTTCACCTCTTTATAATCTACTGAACACACTTATATTGACTTGGCTAGAATCTCCGTAACTAATAGAGAGATATGGGGACAAGGGGTATCCTTCTCTTTTCACTATTCCTACTTCTTTCTCCTTTGATCTTATACCACTGACCACTATTCTCAATCTGTTCTTTATACAATGCATTAACCCATCTAAAGAAACGATTCCCAGATTTGTTCCTATCAACATTTCCCTCACAAAACCACAGTCTATCATATCATTTTTTAACATAAAGTAATATAGTTCTGTACTTTTTTGGCTCTCCATTTCTACGTGGTCCATAAGATTCATCACTTAGTATCAATCATCCATGGATGACATTTGCCTAATAAAGCTAACATACCACTCCTTCCCCAAATTCCCCTACACATCTAATAATCTAACTGCCAAACCCTAGTTAATATTTTTGCATCAGCATTTGTCAATGAAATTGATCTATAATGCACAGGGTCATCCGAACCTCCTGTCCTTTGGGGAAAACTGCATCATCCTATGACCTGTGTGCCCTGCCACCTGCAATCATTCATAACTTCCCTCAAAGCATCACATTCTTCCTTCCTTCCTTCCTTCCCCATCAATTTATAGTCATCTGTTGGGAAATCCCCCACCCCCACACTGCAGTATTTACAGTTCAGTTTCAGTGAAGCTGCAAGATTCAGTCATGTTGATCCATTTGTGACATGGCAGCTACAGCTAAAAATTTGAAACTTGCATGCAGTTTGCAATGAAGCTAAAACTGCAATTCAGCTGAACAGTATGAACTGCAATATCTTGAGATCCGTGATGTATGTATTATTCCTCTTGTCATGCTAACAATAACATAAAACAAATATTTAAATTCCTTCAGCTTGAATTATTTTCTTAGTGATACGAAGTCCTGATAGCAGGTAACACTGCATTGTATGTAGAAGACCACCATGGAGACTATAGAATCCAAGTGTTGTCCCTCACTCCCACCTACAAGATCTAGTTTTCTGAAGTAAATAAGCAAGTTCTCATACAAGCATGATCATGCTTTATAAGGGGATTATTTCAGGCATTATGAGTGTTCTATTCCAGATCAAAGGGTGCCTGGATGACTAACAATATCAAGGACCCCCTTGAACCAAGTACACCGGGAACAAGTATGACATTGTCTTCACCCATACCTCTCAACTACCTCTGATTTTGCCTCATGTTTTTGCACCGCCCCTCATAAAAATTTTAATTTTTTGGTAAATCACTGAGAATTATAGTCTGTCAATAATGCTGTACATTAGCATTTCATATTTTCATTCTTCAGAAAATGCATGTTCATTCAATACCTGCTGTTGTACTGAATTACTAAGTGAATTAGATTAATATTCACAAATCATCCATGATATGGCATTATTGTCATCCAATTATTTTTGGCTTTGTCCAGAATTCTGGAGCAAAGAATTTGAGAGGTATGATTACCTATTCACTCCGATCATAAAGTTTACTGCTGTCAGCAGCTAGAAAACATGCCATACCCCTGGTTGGAACAATAAGGTCAACAGAAAGAAAATGCAATAAAAGATAACTGACTTTATCAAAGCAGTTATTGTTTCAGCTTAATTTGGGTTTGTAGTTACTTGGTCTGGTATGTCTGAGGTGTTTAAATGAATTACTTTTGTATGAGGAAATATGAAAGGATTGGAGAGGTAATGAGCTATTTTGGCTGTTATCTTTGGTGCTACTGAAGTTTAGCCCTAGGGGGTGCCATGATGAAGCACATTGTGACAAGCACACACACACAGACACACACACACACACACACACACACACACACACACACACACACACACACACACACACACACACACACACACACACACACACACACAGACACACAGACACACACAGACACACAGACACACAGACACACAGACACACAGACACACACACACACACACACACACACACACACACACACACACAGACACACACACAGACACACACACACACACACACACACACACACACACACACACACACACACACACACACACACACACACACACTTGATAATCTTGCCATCCCTTCCCCCACCAAGTGATTGTTTTTATATGTGGTTTACACTTGCATTAATAAGGCTGTATATGCAATTCAGATTAAGTTATGAAAATATGTAACATGGATGTACACTTTCATCTGGATGTCATATACAGTTAACTATACATTGTCTGTCTTATTGTTTTGTTTGAGACAGCCTTTCAGCAACTTTCACCTAAGCTAACTGAAAGACGGAGAGAGAGAAAGAGACAGGAAGACATAGAGACAAACAGACACACAGAATGTTAAGGTGTTTTTTGCTAACCTACATCTTGTGCATTCAGTCTTCATCTCCTACAGTCTTGATTCGGGATAATCAGTTGCATATTCAGGGATTAAGGTCACATCAGGACTCTGACTTTTTTTTCTAGTTGTACTACAAATGTTTGCAACGTGGTATGACTTCTCTGTTAGCAAAACTAAAGACTCATCACTGTATGATAAAATAATTCATAATAACCTGATACAAAGGAATTTTCTGACTGAATTCTGGTAATTTCTTCCTTGCTTCCTTGTACTTTCACTTCATCTGCAGAATTAAGATTTTGACCATCTTCTTAGAAACCTCTACTTTGGACTGAAACAAATCGTCCTTTGTTAACTGGATAATACACAGCTGAGGCTGCCACACAGGTTATAGTTCCTGAGTTGAGGCTAGGTAATTTTATCTTACACTAATGTTGTTTTATGTAGTAAAAATTGGTTGCTTCCACACTTCTTCCTACTAAACATAAACCTTATACACCACAAACTGGTGAAAGAAAATAAAATACAAATATGACAAAGTAGCATCCACAGTAAAAATGTTTAATATACTCTTAGCACCTTGGCTCACAATGCCTTCAATGGAGTAAAACATCAACACACAGCTACATATGCATCAAAACCAACCCAGTTAATCAATTAATAAAACCCTGATTATACTAAAACTTTCCAAGTACAAGCTACATTAATCCCCATAGGAGCTAAAGTGCCATATTTTAAAATAAAAAGAGCTTCTTTATATAGAAGCTTCTTTTTAAGATCAATAAGCACATTACATTTTTCCACTTTTTCTAAAATTGTACCTGGTAAACTTAACTCTGCAGGATTTTCTGCTTGGAGTCTTCCTGCGTAGTTAATATTTTTCTATAATTACCCTCTTCTTTTATAGTATTCATTCTAATGAGACTCTTCCTCTTGTATATCCTGTCACAGCAATTATATAATTTGATTCATAAATGTTTGTAATTAGAGCATGTTACTGCACAGTTCTGCAGGCTTTGACATGGAAATATCCTAAATACACTATCAGATGCTTTCATCTTACACACTATTAATTACTATTGACTTACTCTAAAATATTGTACAGACTGTTGTCTGCATGGCAGTTTGCATGTCTCTCTCATGTATTTATTTGTACATTGGTATTTCAGTTTTGTTTGGTTTGCAGCAGTCTGGATAGATACAGAGATCCTACCCTTTATGCTGCAGAGTTTCTCCTAACCTGTCTACCCAGTAAGCTATATTTTCTAAACTTTTAGCCTCATACACTTCCTATAAACTGAACTAGAACACAATAACAGACTTGGACTAGCCCAGAGAGATCAGCTAATGGCATAACATTTAGAACGCTTCCATCATCTGTCTGAACAGGGTAAATTTGTCCTAGCTACTTTCTGTGCATTGATAAAATGTTTTGGGCCATTATTAATTTCACTAGCAGAGTAAGTTTTGTGTCTGAGTAGGGTAACTGAGTGCATTATCTGGACTACCACAAGTGGTTTAACTAAACAACTGAATTGCCCAAGTTTGCCATCTGTCTGTGCCGGATGAAATACAGTTTTGAAACTGTAAGCCAACGTACCATGAATATTGACTGTAGTCAAAAGATGTTTTTTTAATTACATGAAGCAAAGTATGATGTGATTTGTGCAAAATGAGGTAGGTAGGTGGAAAGTCAAGCAGTACACTGTCCTATCACTTTATCACCACCAAAATAAAAACAGAAGCTGATGTTAGAACAAGACGTGGAAGCTAATTTTATGTGTCTGTCTTGTAACTCTGAGCAAAGCAAGTCACTTGACCAGAGATTGCTGCCAGGTCACTACTGAAAAAAGCACTTGTGCTTAAATAGATTATAACAAAATAAATCAACTATATATGTGAATGCTATGTTAGTCACTATACTGCTGAAATTGTGTGCGCGCGCGCGTGTGTGTGTGTGTGTGTGTGTGTGCACGCGCGTGTGTGTGTGTGTGTGTGTGTGTGTGTGTGTGTGTGTGTGTCTGTGTGTCTGTGTGTCTGTATCTAGTTACCCACCACATTCCTAAAGTGTGTGTGTGTGTGTGTGTGTGTGTGTGTGTGTGTGTGTGTGTGTGTGTGTGTGTGTGTGTGTGTGTGTGTGTGTGTGTGTGCATGCATGTGTGTTGTACCTCTAGTCAATGTAGATTGAGGGGTTTTGAAATCAACTGTGGTCAGCACCACTGGAAAGCAATCATGATGTGATAGCTATTTTGCTGAATTATATTACTGAAAGAGAAAATGGGGTTGTTGTGTAGAGGAACATTCTTGAATGATTCTATCAAGCATAGTTAAACCTTTAAAATGTGAATAAGTATATCTGTATTCCCTGTTTACCAATCTTGCAGCAAGGCATGCTATACAATCTGATTGCACACCAGCCTAACTTGTCAAATAAAGTCATTATATCAAATGAACGGGAAAGCATAATGTAAGGTATATACACTTTTAGTAATGGTTTTCTATTTCTCTCAGTGTTTTCTTGAGGGACATAACCAGGACAGAGTAAATCATTTCAGTCAAAAGTATAGTACTGCCTGTAATCTGTTTAGTTTCAGGAGAAATGTATAGTAAGTGGAAGTGAGACTTTGTTGACCAGGTTACTTTCACTAGGCCTTGGTCTAATTTCAGAGTAGACCCAAAGTGGTATTTATACAGATGGAGGAAATTTGGCAAGGACACCAAGCAGACTCCCCTGCTCTTTTTTTTTTTTTTTTTTTGGCAGAACTCATAGTTATTAAATAGACAAAGCATTAACACAAAAAAACAAGTAAATCCCATAAATTCTGCACAAGTCAATACAGTTTGAAATGCCAGTCAATCAAACAAGAGTTAAACCCAAAATAGCTTTTATATACCATAATTCTATCAATTATATGCTAAGTCAGTGTAGTCAAGCTTACAGAACAATACGATAAGGAAAAACTAATTCAGAGAGGTGTCCATTTATCAAAACTGCCTACTACCAATACCTATACCAAAATAAATAAACTGGACAAATGAAATGCCATTATTCCTGTTGAGCAAACGATTAAAAGTCAAGACTTTCATCTTATGTAACAGAAAAGGGGAACCGACATTTGTTATTTTCAAATGTAGACTGAGAGGGGTAAATAACATAATTACCTCTCCACTGTCATTGTCTCTACTCTGTTAACATTTTAGCCTCTACCAAGGACTGCTGCTTATTCCATTTCACCAACAACTTCCTACTTTGAGTGCCCTGGGACAGTGCTAATTCTTCTTGCATCAGGTTATTCATAACTGAACAGACATCATGCATTTGTGGTGGAACTTTCTGTTTCCATTTACTTGTGAATTAGTTCTAAGCTGCAAGCAAATGTAAATCAAGCAAGCATGTAGTTTCCTCCATTGCATGGACTTCCATCTCCTAACCAGTCAAAAGTAGGGGAGCTAATAACTTGCTCAGTGATGGCCATACTTAAGCCACCAATTCATTGAGGCTGACTACAATTTCCTGTAACTCTGGACATTCCCAAAAAATATGAACCCAGTGTCCAGCTAAACCAGTTTCACACCTCCAATATCCAATATCATACTGTCATGAAGAAAATATGGAGTGCAACCTAACTGGAGTATAAGAATATTTAAAAAAGGCATTGCCACAAAATAAATCTATATTTTTGAGCTTTAGTGGGATACTGAGGTGCCAAACTTGGGTTATTCAAAAGCTCTTTAGTAACAGAACAGTTTAGATCTTTCATCCACATCATTCTATATTTAATCGTTAAATTTAACCTAGCATCACTAAAAATGCCTTATAAAGTGCTGACTGGCTCCTTACCATGAGAAACAGGAGATCTAGCCTTGATACATAAGGTGATCCAATTGGACCAGTCCTTCTTCTGAGTCAGTATCAGGTTACTATTTAGAGCAAGTCCTCTCATACCTTCAAATGTAGGTTTAAATCTTAATCCAATTTTTGTATCAGTCTGAAATCTTTTCATGTTACTAATTGCCGTCCAAAACCTCAACCTAGTGATGGCCAAACTCAAGCCAGTCAGCTCTTTATAAGGCATTTTTAGTGATGCTAGGTTAAATTTAACGATAAAATATAGACTCCCCAGACTCTGGAATAGACTGCCCATACATGTCAAGCAGAGCACCTCTTTGGCCCTCTTCAAAAGGAACCTTGATGATTGGATGGGAGATAAAAAATTCACCCTGGGGATCATGTCAGTCGCCTGTTCAACAGGGGTCCAGGGAAGTAAATACTGTGGGAAGAAATAGCCAGGGAATTGTTATGGCTAGGCTTGTATAGGCCCTAGGGCTGATAGCCTAGTACCAACCTATGCACCTATGAACCTATGAGCTTGCTGAAACAGACACCTTATAGGCATATCTAGAATATTTGCAACAGCTGTCAACCTTAAGGGATAAATATCCTGAGTTCAGTGCCCTGTGTTTGCCAGTTCTCAGTCTAAAGGTGCAAGCCTTAGTCTGTAAAATGCTGAGAATATGAATCTGGCTCTAAATGTATATCCTTGTCTAAACAGAATAACATGCTTATTGACCAAAACATGATAGCAGAGTTGTATAAGTAAACTTTCTATAACAGTAGATGTTCAAATGATCACTGCTGCAGTAGCCTTAGCTATATGGGTTATATCCTGCTGAGGATGTAATGGCTGGACAGCTTCCAAATCTTCAGGGCACCTTCCATGTGCCCAAACCATTAGTCAGCTTGAGCTGAGCTGACTAAAAAGACAGGCTTGGATGCCAAACTTTTCAGAGATTTAATGCCAACAAAGAGATGGAGGCTGAGCCCTGAAAGGACAATGCTAGAAATAACAAACAAAAAATTAGAGTTCACAACCTGGCATAAATAACACACCAAAAAACAAGGGGGATGGAGGGAGAGAGCAGATACTACATCAGTGATTATTTGAACATCTACTGTTACGGTAAGTTTAAGTTATACAACTGTGCTATGTTTATTGTATTGATCATTGCTGCAGTAGCCTTAGTTATAGGGTTCATATTATGTTGTTGAACTCTTAAAAGTCCGAACGGCATATGGTCGAATCCATACATTCGAACTTTCAAAAGTTCTAAAACGTAAAAAAAAAAAAAAAATAAAAAACAGAAAAAAAACTATGTGATGGTTGTAAGCAGGGGGTAAGCCACCCTGCATCCCTTACATGGGGGGCTGTGCCCCCCACACTCCCCCATTCTTTAAATATAACAACTTCGAAATCACACTACAGTGCAGTAAAGGGAAATCTTTCCTTTCCACACTGAATGGAAATCCCCATTGAAACATTCAAACTTTTCCAAGTTCGAACATATGGGTTTGACAATATGGCGTTCAAACTTGTTACTGTTCGACAATGTAATATGTATCCTTAGTTATATGGATAGATTACTGTAGCTAACTACATTTAGAAGGTGGAAAGGGAAGAGTCAAGGAGCACCTGGAGAATGGTCCTAGCAAAGCTTGATCTGGATCAAGAGAATGAATTAAGCTTATAGTGCTTTGTAAAAGTATATACAGAGGACCAAGTAGCAGCTTATAGAATATTTGGTTTAAAGCCATGGAAAGTGCTGCAGCAGTGCAAGACTGCATAGTCTTCCACACGTTTAGACCAACAACAGCACAGACTGGGGCCAAAGATGGAAGTTTCTCAATCTGTGCTAGCAACAAACATACCTCCAGGTTAGTTAAACAGGATGATACCATGGACCTCATCCACATGCAAGTTACCATAGATAAGGTCCCTCACCATGGCTAGATACAAGTCATCATCTGTGCTCCTAGAGTCTTATGACTCTTACCTAAACCTACTAGAGGTGCTCATCATCCAAACAAACACCTTATTCATCAGTGACTTTAACTATCTCTCTATAGACTGGGAAACTTACACTGCCTCAGACTCACAGGCATAATACATATTGGACTTTATTTACACAAACACCCTGGAACAGATATTGTATGGTCTAAACAGAGGATCAAAGATACTGAATCAAGTACTCACCGACATGGTAAAGTAAAGCTATATGTGCCACCCAATGTGTCATGTCCTCACTAGTGAGGTCAGATAACAAACTGTCTCCTTCGAAGTAAGAATCAACCTGGAAAACTCATCTAAGCCAGTAACAGTTAGGAACTATCCTAAAGCAAACTACATCCTATTAAGTGACAGTTTGTCAAAATTCAAGGCTGTCTCTGAACCCGAGACCACAGCTCCCTATGCAGAATTATTTGCAGAGTCCTATATAAGAATGTGAATGGGTGGATAGAGGCTGCAGTACCTAACTGAAGTTGGTTTTGAAGTTGAAATTGGTTTGAACCCAAACCAATCATTAAAACAAACCCAACTGGTGGAATTCTCACCTAAAGAGGGTATATAATAAAAGAAGAAAACGCATGGACAAAATCAGGAAGTGCAACTCCTTTAAAGACAAGTGCTCTGCTGTACAACTAGACAAGAAATTAACAGGACTAATTAAGGCCAGCAATGCCAACTATGAGGTCAGGATAGCCTTGCAGGCTAAAGACAATCAACAGGCCATCTTCAGCTATGTCCAGAACCTTAAAGGTAACACACAGCAGCATGCTGAACTGCAGGTGAATGGTACCACTTTCACCAATGAGGGTGTCATAGCAAATTTACTGGCTGATAAATTCAGCTCAATCTTCACCCCCCCCCCCCCAGCTCCACCAGGTGAAATCCCCAAAAACTTACTGCCGTCAATTATTAGTAGGGACCAGGTGCTGGTAGCACTCACTGTAGCCAGGAACACTACTTCCGTGGACCCTGACACCATCCTTGGTTGCCTCCTGCACAGTCTAAAACACAACCTATCAGGACCACTAGCATCACTTTTCAACTACAACCTTAAATAGGCTACATTCCAAGTGAATGGACTAGGAATGTATAGATCTGCCTGATCAGGAATAGTAATTTCACTAATTTTACACAGTTCATACGAGTGCAATACAGATAGTCAATGTCCATATTGAATGTTCAGTTCTAACTGTCTGTTCTTACCTGTACCCTGATAAACGAAATACAAGAGAATGCAATATACACTGTGCAATATCTATATATTGTTCTATCCATTTATATTTTTATGTCTTTCTTTTTTTGTGATGTCAAATTACTTTTTACTAAAATATTTTTCTTTATGTATGTCTTTGCACTGGAAACAAAGCAATGCAGTTTCGTTCAGCTACACTGTGGTGGAGATTGAATGGCAATAAAGTTTACCTTGACTTTGACTGCAACAGTTATTCTTCTCCACAGGGGTGGACCCTCAACTGACCCAGGGAACTGCACAACATTCAGTCTAAGAAGTCTGACATGCAAGGCCATGGAATGATTTATCATCGAAATATAAATAAGGACATTGGCAACCTGCAGACACTGGACCCATCCCAATTTGGCTTTGTTACAGGAAGGTCACACATACTTAACCTGGTAGACTTCTTTGAGATGGTCACCAAGGCAATCGATAAAGGTAAAACAGTGCATACTGCTTATCTTGACCTAGCTAAGGCATTCAATATCATACCCCACTCAGGCATTGCTGACAGGCTCTCTGTGCTAGGCATAACACCCTACATAATTGACTGTATTGCTGGCTGACTAGCTCATAGACAGGACCTAAGAAATCAGAATCAGTGAGACCACCTCAACTAAGGGACTGGTCAACAATAGAGTACCCCAGGGCTCCTTGCTGCACCAGCTCTTGTTTGGCATCTACTTCCAAGTCAAGGCTAATGTTCAAGGTCTCTGGCTCACCAAGTTCACAGATGACTGTAAATTGGGAGCTATTGTAGATTCTCCCCAAGACACCAACATCTTGCAAGAGGGTTTAACACAGAGCAATGACTGGTGGCAAAGCCATGGCCTAAAACTCAATGCCAAAAAATGCAAGATAATGTCCTTTGCAAAATTGTCAACTCAGCTTAATTATTCCATCCATAAAGCACCCCTAAAAGTTGACCACGTAACGTGGGATCTGGGAACATATGTATACAGCAATCTGGCCTTTGACCAATATGTAGCTAAGATACTAAGGAAATCATTATACTTATAGGTAAGGGTATGGTATCCAGGTCCGAGGAAGTTATAGTAGTACTCTGCTCAGCTCTTATTAGACCCTTAAGCATGTATCTAACCAAACACTTGCAACAGTTGGAAGCCCAGAAATGTTTTTTTTACCAGGAGATTTCAGGACATAAACACCATGTCCTACACTGATCACCTAAAGGCTGCATCACTGCATTCAGTCTTCTACAGGCTGTTGAGAGGGGATCTTTGTTTGGCTTACAGGGCTTCCTCAGACACAGCCTTGATGGATCTGTTGCACATGTGCAAAACAAACAGGAACAGAAACATTAGATCCAGGGACTTGAACTTCACTTCTAACATGCTGGAGTGACAGATATGTGTGTCCCAAAGGATCCCTGCTTTATAGAATATGCTCCCCATCCATGTAAAACAGAGTTCATCCCTGACCCTGTTAAAAAAAAAACTTGACAATTGGATGAGAAATTGTAAATTTTCCCCTTGTCTGCCCTCATGTCTCTTATGGACAGAGGCCGACAATAAGAAAAGTAGTATCCTAACTAACACCCCCCCCACAAATCCTTAGTTACTTCCCTACTAACATGCCCCTCCCGCATATAGACACCCATGAAACTTGGGATCTAAATGGCTTGTGGTGTGCGGCTAAAATTGTAAGGGCCCTAGCAGTCATTAGCCTAGTTACAACCTATAAACTATGAATGATATAGGAATGAATGAGATAAGGCTGACTCACCATATGAGCTTGCAACTCAGACACTCTTCTTGCAGAGGTCAAAGCAATCAGTAATATCAGAATATCGAGTCAGCCAGATTAGCTGGTTCAAGTGGCACAGTTGTTAGCTTCTCTGACACAAAATTATGATCCAAGGAGGGGACACCGGTTTTCTTGGAGGCCTCTTATGCAAATCCCTTCCAAAAACATTTTGACATGAGAATGCATTGAAGGAGGAGGATCCATGGGCAGACACGCTGAAATGGCCAACAAATAAACTCTGATAGAGGAGTAAGAAGTGCCATAGGATAGTAGCACACATAAATATTGAAAAACAAGAGAAACACTTGCTCTGAATAGGTGATGGTTATGTTACTGGCACCAGTTAGAAAATCTTTTCTATTTGCTAGTATATGATTTCCTACTAGCAAGCTTTCTTTCCTATATTAGTATCTGTGCCACACCATACGTATACAGGTGCCTAAAGAGAATTAAGACCCTATCATCCAACAGTCAGTTGAAGTTGATGGGGGTCGTGGTGTTTCACACACTCCTGATCTTGTGTCAGTAGATCCATTCTGTGAGGAAACTTATATTAACTGTTCTTTGTCATTTTCAAAATAAGGGAGAACAACTTTTGCTTGGGCCAGAAGGGAGTCACACAATGATTCTAAGGGGATTCCTTCTGAAAGTTCAGAAGTATCCTGAATTTTCAGTGGAAAGGGTAAAAAAGCATACAAGAACATTTCTGTCCAAAGAAAGGTAATGGCAAGCCTTCTTGCATGGAGTCGTGCAGCAGAATCTTTCCAGGTGGTTGTTCAGAGAGAAGGCAAATAGATATACTTGAGGAACTTCCCACAGCTGGATCACATCATGGAAGCCTACCCTGATCTAGTTTCCAATCATGAGGGTTTGCTCTTGTCCTGTTTAGCTTGTCTGCTACACGGATTTGCTCTGACAGAATGTAGGATGCCTGTAGAGTGAGATTGTGCTGTGAAGCTATATACCAACTTAACATGGCTAGTCTGCAAAGGGGGTACAGCCTGGTCAACCTTGTATCTGATGTGCCACATAACTGTGGTACTGTTTGTAACAGCTTGAAGGGTCCAGGGGACCATGGATGATTCAGAGAATTAAGTGCGTTGATCAGGGCAAGCCTCTCTTTTATATTTATGTGCTTGCATCTGTCCCTGGTGTCCCTTACACTGTGCATTTTTATCCCTCTTGAAACTGCTCTACAAGCAAAGCTTGAGGTGGCTGTGGTGACTGACTTCTTTCGAGCAGGGAGGGAGAAAGGAAGACCTGGATTTAGGGAAATTTGCTGCCTCCACCAAGTGAGTTCTCTTATGACAAACTCCAGCACTGAGGTATGAAAAGACAAAATGTGTGGATATAGGACAAAGGAGACTTCAAATACCATTGTATTTTTCTCATGTGGAGTCTTGCCAGGGGTATCATGAGAATCATAGATGTCATGAGACCCAAAATCTTGATGTACTTTCTTGTAATGACCAAAGTCAGTGTGGAAAACCTTAGAAATAGATCTAGCTATAGATCTACTTTTTTCCTGTGGAAGAGAAGCTGTTTGAAATGAGTGACTAGCTGACACCCCATGAACACAATCTTGAGTGAGGAAGTCAAAAAAGACTTTTGAATGTTGTCTTTGAATCGCAGCTTGTGTAAGAGTTTTCGCACCCAAGTGAGAAATTCCTGACACTTTGAAAAAGACTCAGCAAAAATAAGCAAGTCATCTAAATATGGAAATGTGGATACCGTGTAGCCTGCAATCAGCTGTAACTAGAGATAAAAATATTGGGAACACTCTTGGTGCAGTGAATACTCCAAAGAGTAAGGTAGAGAACTAATAATGTGATCTTGACACAGAAAGCCTTAAGAAACACCTGGAGTCTGGATGAATAGGGATGTGATAATAAGCATCTTTTAAATCAAGGAAAGAAACTTATATGAGGAAGAGTTAACAGGTTGTGAAGTGACAGCATTTTGAACTTGGGCCCTATCACAAACAGGTTTAGGAAGGGAAGATCCAGAACTGGTCTCCAAGCATTTCTTTCTTTGGCACTCAAAATATCCTTGAATAAAAGCCTTTCCCAGCCTGGGAAGGAGAAACTGGTTCTATCACTCACTGAGACAGCATGTGTTGAAGGACAGGAAAAAAGAACAGTCTGGTCTGCTGGTTGAGGAAATGAGGGATTTCCTCCCACTGCCATTTGTAAGCTTGAAGAAGATCTTCAGAACCCATTTGTATGAAAATATCTTTTGCCAAAGAAAAAGTGGAGATTCAAACTTTCTAGAAGAGAAAGGGGACTGCTAGGGTGGGAGGTGGAGATGAGGTCCCTTAAATAATCATTCTAACTTCTTGGCTGTCCTTGCTTTTTGGTCGGGGAGTCCTGAATTCTTTTTGGAACCCTCATACCATTTCTTCTTAAATGTCTGTTTACTCACATTCTGGTGAGATTGTTTATTTTGTTTTTGCTGAAATTGGATGAAGGGTTAGAGAATCCTTTAGACCATTTGAAAAGGGTGGCCTGAAAAATCTTAAGAGATTCAGTGTATCAACTTACCCCTTTCATCACATTTTTGATAGCCTCTGCAGTAGAAGAAACAAAAAAAATAAAGCTCTATCAAAAGTAGAAGTGAAAATCTTATTTTCACATCATCTAGGAGGTTCTGAGAATGCAGCAAAGCAAACCCTCTTAAAACAGTACCAGTGGCTTTAGCCCTGGAAGATGCATCATCTGAAACATACAGACCTTTCAGTTGTCTCTATTTTGGAAGAACATTCCTATTTTCAGGCTTGATTTACCCCTTTACAGGATGTTCCAGTTTTAGGAGGTATGTCCCTACATTCAGATTTGATTAAATCATTTTCTGAATCCCCCATATCACATCTAATTTTGAAGCTGTCTAGTACACAGAAAACCACACTACATGACCAACATATGAGTGGAAAGAATAATTTAAAGAAAGATTCCCCCTCAGGAAATACCCTCTGCCATTTCTCCCCCAACTATCATTAAAGGACAGGCCCTCCAAAGCTAAAAGTACTACACCAGTGGGTCCTGATAATATCCTAAGATGCCTCTAAATAACTTGAAACACGACCTGTCAGGCTAACTACAATCTCTATTCAACCAGCTTCATCTCTAGGAAATTGAGGACTGCAACAGTCATCCCACTACACAAAGGGACAGACCCAGGGAACTACAAACCCATAAGTTTGACTAGTCTTATATGCAATGCCATTGAATGAATTATTATTGACCTTATAAAAAAAGATGACTGGAAGCAGGAAGAGTTATTTTCAACATCTGCAAGTTGAGCAGTATGGAGTCATACACACACACACACACACACACATACAGATACACACACACACACACACACACACACACACACACACACGTGCGCGCACAGTAAAACATGACTTATGTGTAAAATTGAAGAAACTAAATTATTAATAAATATTTTTTCTCACAAGAAGACACTGCTGACCAAACTTTCCTCATACTTTCACAATTAGTCAGAATAAACCGTAACATATGAGCCTGACAATTCAAAATTCTGAAAATTAAAGTTGCAGAAGCTTACACTTTTTCCACACTTATCAAAAGTCTTCCCATCCTTGCCATAAAGAGTGGGATTGAAATTAGCTGAATATTTAGCAGCAGTAGAATTAACTAAAGCTATAGCTACTGGTTTAGGTTTGGGATGATTGTATAAAAATGTAAAAGATTGAGGGACTTTATACTTTCAATATGTATTTTAGGGGCAGCGGGTAGACTATCAGGAGAATTGCAGGCACATCCTCTGAAGCTGACAAAACTGGAGGAATTGGGTGAAGTTTCTGGAAATTCCTTCTGTAATAGCTTATAGTATTTTCTGAGGGACTGGGAAACCTCAGTGTTCCCCCACTGAAAACAGTGGTGCATTCTGGAAATAGTTTCGGAGAAAGAGAAACCCCCACAGGGGAAATCAGAAAGTGAGCTCTCTTCTGGGTCTAAATCAGAAAACTGATGGGAAAACCCTGCATTTGTCCCTTCATCTTCTTGTGCAGATTCAGAATCTTGAATCTCTTCAGGAAATGAGGCATCTCTCTTTCTTTTACCAGAAACCACCTTATAAGAAGGATCAATAGAGTGAATTAAATCCTAAGCCAGACCCAGTAAACTACTCTGTCTAAAGAAATTTGAGGAAGAAGGACTAGATACATGTGTTTAGTTTTCTATTTTTTTTTACATGGAAAAATGAGTCCAACTGTGTTATCAATGGCAAGAGCAGATTCCTGAGGATAAGAACAACATTCTAACCAAATAGGAAAGTCTTCTGAGTTCCTTATCCCAGGACTGACAAGAGTGCCTTTCCCTTGTCCATTGAGGGGGCCCCAATAGCCAAAGAAGATGTGGCTAACCTCCAGTCCATAGTGGCTGTTGATGCTACATCAGAGGGATCTTGGATAAAAAATGAGTGGTCTGAGGAACAAGCTATGACCACACCAGAGTCACCCACCTGCGGCTGAGGCAAATTGCTAGCCTGCTGTGGTGGCAAAGGCTGTGTTCTTAATTTTTTTCTTTCTGTGGCTGGAAGAAGGACTGACTATGAGACCAACAGTTTGTTCCATGGTCAAGCTGAAAATGGTGCCTATTTTCTGGGGAAAACAGCAAATGCCAGTAAAAATTTGAAGTCTTTACAAGTCACTTTGTTCACATAAAAGCATAGTAAAACACATGTTAAAACACTTTCCCATTCTAAAAAATAAATAAATAAATTAATTAAAAATAAAACAGACACAATTTATTCACAGAAAAATGGTTTTCAATTACTTTAAACAACTTTTAAGATAACTGGAAAAAGTATGCTTCTGTTTAAAAGTGCAGTTAAGTCTTGTGACAGTCCATTAAAATGCAAACTCCTTTCTTAAAAATAACTTTCCAAAACAGGAAAGTACAAAATAACAATTTTTAATGTGGAAAGTTTATTTCCCAATGGGAACTTATCTGCCCAGCAAAGGAACAGCACAAGCCGACCATCGATCCTCGGAAGTCTGCAGAGGAGCACTGTCTTCAGTTGCAGAAAAGCTCTGAAGGACTTGACCCCCAAACCTGTCTTTTCAGTTAGCTTAACTTGAGCTAATGGTTTGGGTGCGTGGAAGGTGCTCTGAAGCTTTGGAAGCTGGCCAGCTGTTACATCCTTGGAAGAATATAACCCATAAAGGAAAGGCTACCGCAGCAGTGATCAATATGACAAATCTCATCGTAAACACTTTGTCTGCATTGCTATTGCAAACTAGATTATAGCTGAGGGCTATCAAATGATGTGCAGCTTTTAAGGTAGCAGCTCTGATATAAAATGAAAAGTCAGGAAGACCTAAACCTCTCTTTGAAGTAGGAAGGCATAGAAGTTGCAGAGACAGACTGGGCTTAAACCTAGGCCAAAAATACCTAGTAACCACGGTCTCCAAAGAGTTAATGATTTGCTTTGGAGTGAAATATGGAATTCCCTATGTCACATCTATTACTAAAGCTACGATAACCCAATTAACTGTTTGAATTCTCTGCTGCATATCCAAACACAGACCTTCCCATTTCTGCAGAAAGTGTTCAGTTTTACAGGTACAGTTCTATAATCAGGTTTTACAGTAATTTAAAGATTATGACCAAATGTTAATCCCAAATATTATTATTCAAAAAAGTGTACCTAGCCTGAGATTCTTCAGAGACTTGTAAAATGGAAAAAATCAACTACATTTCCTTATTTGGGTCAGAAAGATAAACCAGCAGGTCATCTGCAATAAAGGAAATGTTATTTTCCTGTTCTCCCATACTGGAGCCACTAAAATTAGCCATACACATTTTTTGTAGCCAAAGCACCTTAAGCCACATCATCTCAGCTCCATATTATAACTTGTCTAGTGTATCTATTCACATTTGTCCCAGGGCATCACTACATAGCTTACCTACTCTTAGCAGCTTGACTACTCTTGTCCCCCATTCTCTCTTCCATCATCCCCTCCTCACATGCTTATTCTCCACCCGCAAAATGCTACACATCTACCCCCACTGCCCTTCTTCTTCTACTTTCACACTTGATCTCCTTCCACACAACACTTATTCACAGGAATGTCACACCTACCCTAACTGACTTACCTCTTAACTCACTGACTCTACACTCCTTTGAAATGAACCCCTCACTATTCAGTCACACTAATCTGCTCATACTCAAAATCAAACTAGTTCTTCACCATCTCACCCCTTAAAATGTAGACCCAAATATCCAATCCTATACTCTAGGATTCCTATTCTAACATTAACCTGGAACCACAAAAAATAGCAACCAAAACTAGTAAAAAAAAAGCACAGCAGTGTGTAGAATCCCAGGACGCAAACTTTAATGAAAATAAGCACTTTCGTCAGGTATAAGAACCAAACTTCTTCAGATAAAGAAAAAAGTTATCTGTCCTTCTTATACCACATTTGAAATACATAATGGTCCAACAGCCAATGAAGCTAAAACAGTGATTAAAAATGCAAATTGCAACCTGCAGCCCCGATAGTAACCCTTTGCTTATCAAAATCTTTAAACATATAAGAAAATATATATTTTTTAAAACATATAGAGTAAATATATAAATATATATATGGATATATATGGAATACCAAAGATACACAAAAATATAAGGTACCCCCTACATGCTCCATAGTTGACTCAGGTTGGTCTAAGACTAGTTACATTACATGTTTTCTTGGCAAGCAACTGAAACACGAAGTATTTAAAATCCCATACCTATGCTGCGACTTCTGGCATTTTTTGACCTTATGTAATCAGATTAGTCTATTTCAAGAAGGGATTTTTATTACTGTTGATGTTAATGATTTGTACAGTTGCATTCCACATGATGTGGGCATGGAATGGTTTAGAGATTTTCTGTGTCAAGTGGTGGGTCTAGGTTAAGATAAAGTTAATACCCTTAGTCAAGTAATGGAACTGGTATTAAAACATAATTACATCTATTTTGAAGGGCATTATTTTAAACAGATGTTGGGGGTAGCAATGGGCTTCGCATGTGGCCCATTATTTGCTAATATTGTTATGGCTTGGTGGGAGAGGGTTTATTTGTTTCCTTCTGAATTTTACAACTATGTTACAATGTATATGAGATACTTGGGTGATTCGTTTATTGAATGGACAGGACCAATAGATGAAATTCCATATTTTACTGAGTATATTAATCAGACTACTTCCTTTTTAAAGTTTACACACACCATTGGTCTGGATAAAATAGCCTACTTGGATGTTTTAATTACTAAGTCCCCAGATAACTATGCCCTGAGATTTCCATTCATAGAAAACCTACTCACTCCAATAACTACCTCCACTATACCAGCAGGCACCCTTTTTATGTTAAAAGGGGAGTGGTAAAAGTGCAACTAGTTAGGGCAGCTCGTATGGTCACAGACTATGATGATTTCCTTCAAGAACGTACGTATATACTCAAAATGTTTTCCAGTCGAGGCTACCCACCATGGTTACTGACCAAAATTCATAATAAGGTTGTTGACAAGCATTCTAAGTGTGAATATAAGCCCCTCCTGCATGTTTTTTTCTGTGCAACAGGAAGATGCAAGTATGGCATCTTTGATGAATATTAATCAGGATATTATGCCTTGGATGGGTTCTGGTACCCAGAATACTACTCAGGGCAAAGGAAATGTTTTTTGCCCTTTTGTTACTACATATTACAGTAACAGTTTCCTTATTTCTGATATTTTGAATAAGAAGTGGAATATTATTATGAGTGACCAGGACATCCAGGATAGACTGGGGTTACAGCTTAATATTGTGTATAGGTGTGCACCTAATTTAAAAAGCATTATGGAGAAGCAAGTTGTTGAGAATAGTACCAACAATGGGAGGATGGTTCCATGTGAAATGTGTAGTCAGTGCAAACACATTTTTATTGGTACAAGTCTCAGTATAAGGGGAAGAAATATTGATATAAAAGGAAAATATTCCTGTTATTCCCAGTCAGTGGTATATATTGTTTTGTGCTTGCAATTTCCTGCCTTTTATGTAGGCAAGACTGAACGTGAACTTGCTCAGAGAATATATGAACACCAATATGATATAACCCATAAAAAGGAGACCAATGCCTTATATCAGCATCTGATTAAGTACCCTGAACATCAGTTCAAATTTGTGGTAGTGCATCAAGTTCAATAAAGTCCCTATAATGGCCCTTGGAAACTATACTTGGAACAAAAGGAAACTTGGTGGCAAATTTATTTGAATGCATGTTTTCTCCCTGGGCTGAATGACATTATTTCCATCTCTAGCACTTTAAAATTAAAAGAGATTGAAAGATAACAAGTACAGTTTTTAAATTCATGTCTGTCAGTATCAATGTTTATTTGTTGTTTATACACCTGTAAGCATATAGATAGTTTTTTTATATATTTACTCTATATGTTTAAACAAAAAATATATTTTCTTATATGTTTAAAGATTTTGGTAAACAAAGGATTACTATCAGGATTGCAGGTTGCAATTTGCATTTTTAATCATTGTTTTAGGTTTATTGGTTGTTGGACCATGATGTATTTCAAATGTGGTATAAGAAGGACAAATAACTTTTTTTCTTTATCTGAGGAAGTTTGGTTCTTGTACCTGACAAAAGCATTTATTTTCATTAAAGTTTGTGTCCTGAGATTCTACACACTGCTGTGCTTTTTTTCTAACACTAAACTCTAAAAGACTACTCCTATCAGGAGATATCCACCCAAACCCAGGCACCCCTCAGTAGTACCTCTCAAGAGGCTGCCCACCTTCCCACAACTCTCCATCCAAACTCTTAGCGCTGTACTCCCCTGAACATATGCAGTATTCTCAATAAAGTTGCTGAATTCCACTCTTGGATTGCCCAACAGTCCCCAGACATAGTAACTCTAACTGAAACATGGCTTAAACCCCACAACACTGACAAAGAAATCACTCCTCCTCGTTACAATATCTTCCATCTCAATAGGAACCATAAAAAGGCGGAGGGGTAACTATACTCTATCTATACCAACCAGCTTACCTGTTTCCCAGTCAATATCTCCCTCCCCAACATTCATCCAGCAGAACTCTTACTGCAAACTTAACACCCATAAAACACTTACAGTCTCTACAATTTATATTCCAGCAGGCAATAATATCCCATTACTCGGACAAATACTTTCCTGGCTAACACATGCCATACTTAACAAAACTATAATCCTAGGTGCTGTCAACATCGATTGGCAAGCTCTAACCCCTGACTCCCCCATCTCTTCCATAAATCTTCATGGTTTCACTCAATGTATTACTACCCCAACTCACCAAAGTAAACCTACCAACTCTGCCACTATCTTAGACTGGATCCTTGTCTCTAATCCTAACATTTATCATAACCCCAAATCACTACCTGATTACTTAAGTGACCACTCTCCCATCTGCATCCAAAGATTTATACTACAACATGGTAAATCTCACAAATAAAAAGACCATTGCATACTCTCAAACTACAGTCCTGAAGTATTTAACAACATACTCTCCTCTATAAACTGGTCTTTCTTGCTCCACCTATCCCTTGTCGAAGCCATGCAAAAATTCAGCACTATATTCCTGGAAACCCTAAACTCCTTAGCTCTCCAAAAGAAAGTTAGAATAAAATCCTACTCTGCACCATGGCTATCAAAATCTACGCACTCTCTAATGCTGGAAAGAGACAAGGTTTGGAAATGCTGGCTAAAATTCAAAACCCAGACTCTCCTCCAAAATTACAAACATATCTGCAACCTCACCAACAAGTAGGTAATCACTGACAAGAACATTTTCTACCAAAAAAAACTGTCAAACCACTACAAAGATCCTCCAAAATTTTGGAGTAGTATAAATAAAATTCTCCACGCTGGTAGCCCTAGTTCCTCTAACCCCTGTCCTAACAGCACTCCCTGGAAACCACCTCCATTCTTAAAACCTACTTCATTGACTCCAGCTCTAAACTAACCCACAATAACACCACCACTAACCTTCTCAATCCCTCCCAACTCAAACAACTACCTTCTAACGCAAACCCATCCCTGCCACCTACATAAAATCTCTTCTCAACTAAAACCATGCTCTCCCTCAGTTGACAACTTACTCCCCAGCTTCCTAAAAATCCCTGCTAGCTCTTTATCCTATCCTGTTTCCATCCTAATTACCAATCTATCCAAGAATCTTCTGTCCCCTCTATCTGGAAACAATTCTATACTATTCCCATCCACAAGGGAGGGCAATCCATTGACCCTTCTAACTTCTGCCCTATAGCTATTCTATCCTCCCCTCTCAAAGTTACTGGAAAAATGTGTACATAAATAACTACTGGACTACCTCCTGCAAGAGAATCTACTCACACCCATGCAACATGGCTTTCGCCTCAACCACAGTACTAACGCTGCTCTAATTACATTCACTCAAATTATCACACAAGCCAGATACAACAAATTCATCCCCTGTCTATTCCTTGACCTCTCCAAAGCCTTTGACACTGTCTCCCACCCTCTACACCTTACCAAATTAGTTGACCTCAGTATCTCTAACCATACCATGACATGGTTTTCACATTACCTCTCAAACAGGCAGCAATCTGTCAAATGGCTCTCTTCCTTCTCCTCCTTTCTCCCCGTCTACACTGGTGTTCTCCAAGGATCCATCCGTGGACCACTACTATTCAACATTTTCACCAACTCTCTTCACACCACCTACTCCCACTCCACCCTCATACAGTATGCTGATGATTCCACTATTATCTCTACCTCTGGCAATATCACTGATCTCCACTCATTTATCTAAAACTCCTTTCACTTTGTCGAAACTTGGCTTACTAACAATCAACTTATACTCAAACCCTCCCCACAAAAAAAAAACCCTCCTATTCTTACTCAAGTCCTTTCTTTATCATAGAACATCATTTACCATCACAGCACTCAACAACACTGTCATAAATGTTGAAAGACACAGTAAGCTACTGGGTGAATCATAGACGACCAACTTAAATTTGATCTACATGTAATAAATTGTATAAAGAGGACTCATTAAAAACTTGGACTGCTTTACAGAAACACAAAATACCTCACAAATTACTAAAGACCTTCTCTTGCATACTCCTCTCTTCTTCCCACCCTCCTCTATGCCTCCCCTATCTTGACCAACCTACAATCCTCTCTTAAGTTGAAGCTTGAACTAACCTACAACAAAGTTGCCAGGTTTGCCGCTAACGAACCCTAGAATTCTCACCTCTGCCTTTCTCTACAAACTCTGCATTGGCTAGAACTCCCTATCTACTCTTACTCCCACAGTTGTCGCTGATTCACTCAATCCTAAACAAACCCTCCTCCTGCCACTCCATCTCTTCCCTTATGTTGCTATACACCCCCTCCCATACTCTTTGCGGCTCTGATCAGTTTCTCTAAGCAATCCACAAGCCAAAAAGAGCAATAGAACAACACCTATACAGCTACTCAGTTGCCCTAGCTTGGAGCAAACACCCACTAATTAGAAATCTGCCACATACCCATAGCTTTAAGAATGTATTAAAAGAAACCCTACTAAACTCCTGAATCTTTTCTTGCCAAACGCCCAGCTTAACATCTTCCATCTACTAACTGTTTCTGGCTACTAACTACTTCTCCCTACTCTGCACATCTTAACTCCTATAATTACCACTCTGTTCTCCTCATTACCAACTCAGACTTATCTGCACCTCACTTTTTACCTTATGTCCATTAACCCCCTATTACTACCTTTCACATCTTCTTTGCCACTTACTGAGACCCACCTCATATCAAGCTATATACCTTTAATGACATCTGTTAAGTATTTAATCTAACTTTTAGATGTACTCTGTGTATTTAAAAATCAGCTGTAATTGTTGTTATTCTCTGTTTGTAACTGTTTTTGTATTTGTGTCTGTATGGGACTCCCCCCCCCCCCCCGGGCCTCTGTTGAAAATGGGCTACCACTCATTCGGGCATACCCAGTTCACAAATGTCAGAATAAAAAAAAATAAATAATTAACAATGTCTAATTCAAAGGTACAACATTTACCCAGTACTATTAACGTGAAAGGGAAAAGAGGTGCAGTAAGATATTGGGGGAATCAAACCCATGCTCTTTTTGTAGTGATTTGACTAATCTGATTCAAGACTGGACCAGTGTGAAAACGAAGGACATACTAGTAGGAATTTCAGACTTGTATGTAGAAAATGCATGAATGAAGACCACTTATGGTTTGCTGCTTCTTCTTTACAAAAGGATTTTAATACATCACAGAAATTACAATATTATTATTGACAATATGAAAGTGAATAATTATGATGCAGAAAATTAAACTGAAGGTAATAGTGTATAAATAATGTAAATAGATATAATGTACTAGAAAACAAAATTGTCCAAACAGAATATGGTAAATTGATGTCACAAAAATACAGTGCAAAATAAGGCAACAGTTGCAGTAGTAACAAACGTAAAAGAGATGTGGCATGATGGAAAAATAGGAGGGAGATTTTTGGAGACATTGCTGAAGATGATGATGAGGAAGAAGAGGAGGAGGAACAGTCAATAGAAAAAATGTCTGAGACATAAAAAACAAATTGAAAGGTGCAACAAAGATGCAAAAAAGAAAAAAAAGAAACAGGATAACGTTAATGTGATTGCTGTGAATGCTTTTGATCAGGCAATCATCCCCAGTTTCCTACTATCTGATGCCCAACAAACATACCCTTTTCATTTTCCTACCAATGTTCAGTAAGGCACAGTGTCAAAGGCCCTGTTGAAATGCAGTTATACCACATCCACAGTGTTCCTATTGTCCACCTTACTAGAGAACCAGGGAAAGCACTGAACTAAGTCAGATTGGCAAGGCCACTGCTGCATGAAATTATGTAGGTCTTCATTGGCCAGAGAAATAGAATTTAGGAATTATACCAGTCTGCCATACTGATTTTTCCACTACTCTCTCCAGAATTCAAATTAGAATAAAGGGTCTATATTTAATCAGCTCCTTATTTGAACAAGCTTTGTGCAACAGAACCACCACTACCAAATGCTGGTCATGCTGTGCCACTGTTTTTATTAAAGAAAGGTTCTGTGGGGTTCACCAAGCACCTCCACCTTTATTAATACTTGTGGTATTAGATTACCTGGACTACGTATCTTACTTCCCTGATAAATCTACAGTTCCTTCCCTACTTTGAGTGAACTCTTTTCCCAGTCATTCCGATGCTGGCACTTTTTTTGACACTCTCGTGTTTATACGATGATATAGAAATGATTTAGTATTGTACATGATTAGCAGTGGATTCAAACTTCCTTTCTCTCCTTTCAGTAATTTTCTGCTGATTTCATTTCCTTTTCCTATTCTTCTCTCTTGTTATCTGTAGCGCTTGGATGAGCTATATTGTCTTTTTGTGATATCCTTACAGGATTTTTTCTTCTCTTCCCCTATTTTCACCATCTCTACTGGCTTTCCTATTTTCACTGATAACCTGTTTTTTCCCACATTTTCTTCTACTTCAGATACAAGGATTCGTTTCCTTCATTCCTCAATTTTTAATACTGTCCACTGTCAAGTGAGTTAACCCCTGCTCTCAGTTCCTACTGCCTCTCTAAATTAATTACCAATGTGTTTTTAAACTAACAGACATCTGCCATCATATCATGACAGATCATCGTTACTCAGGCATGTCCCAGTATTACCTCTGGAAGGATATACCACAAAATGGTATGATCACTGCCTTGCCAATAACTGTTAACTCTACAGGTGATGTTAACCAGATATGAATTAGTTAGCATTATGGTTATGGATGTTGTCTTTCTTAGTTGTGGATGTTTGCTCTCAACTCAAGATAACTGTTCATTCTGCCTTCTTTTCCCCTCTTACCTTTAGGTGTGGGTTCCTCCTACTTTACTGATGGAAAATTAAGCCCATTCTTTCTTTTTTTCTTCTTTGCCTATCCCTAAGTTCTGCATTTCAGCCTGTCATCATCCTTTCCTGCATCTGATGGTTTGGGAAACCATAGCTATATACTAAGACTTTAGGTATCGTGTCCTGAACAGTTAGACTTACTCCTTTCTCTTCACCTTGTGGTTCAACTAAGACTCCATTTCTAGGCAATTGTCACAAAAAACTGATATGGATTTATGAATTCTCAGAGCTAGGTCAATGTCAAGGGAGGGGAAACAGATGAAAAATACTTCAAGGTCCATAATTAATGTTCAGTTAATATTGAGATAACAGCTTGGGATATATAAGGGCAGAGATGAGAATGGGATCAATACACAGATGGAGCCAGAACAGACTAAACCAGTTTCCATGGTGTGGATTTTCAGTTTTCCCTAATCTTGAAATGAAAGTTAACAATAAACATAATGATTATTTGCTATATCTTTCCAGAGAGACTGGAGACATGGATGGTCTACTGACTAATCATTCTGCCTCCATTCTATAACTTTAGGAAGACAATAAAGAGCTGAAAGCTCAAGGTGTGAACCTAGAAACTAAACCTGAATTGATAAACAAATGTTTGGTGAAACTGGAAGACAGCAAGATGAAGAAAATTGGATAGTCGAAGTTTGGATGGCTCTGCATTTATTGAGATGTGGATGTATAACTGAACAGGAATAGACTTCCAGAAAATGAGATGACATTATAATGGGCACACAGAATCCTTGCACAAGGTCAAAGAGTGATGATCCATTGGTCGAATAGCATTAGATTAGGGTCTGAAACTAATGCAGTGAAAGAAAAAGTGTGGGCAGCTGTTTAGAACATTTGGAAGACACTGAGAGTTGACCGTGGCAAGGCATTTCTGCAGGATTTCTCAGTGAAACAAAATGGAGATCTGATTTTTTTCCAACCATGAGAGAATGTAGTATGAGAAGTCAGGAATTCAAACTTCAGTGTCCAGCTTTTTCAGAATCCCTTAGCTGAATGGAGCAATGATCATCACCAAGGACAGGATTTACTGCAAAGTGTGAAAAATATAAAAAGATCCATCAGTTGATTTTTACCCCTAAAAAGATGAACAGGAAGAAAAAACTTTAGGGCAGCAGAAGGGATTATCCCAACCAAAGAAAGGATCCCTGAACACTTTCTGCCTTTTTTCTTTTTTCTTTTTGCTCAAGAATCCTCATTGACCATCAGACCTGTTCCACCCTCTCCCCAACCAGCCCACTCATTCATGTGGGAGATGAGGGCCCTAGGGACCATTCTTTCCTCATGGGTGTGAGGGTCAATTGGCAGAAGTGGTTCTGACATCCCTCTTTAGGAATACTTTTTCTGTTTAAGCCCTAGCCACACCCTCTTGGCTGATATGCAGAATGTCGGGGCTTGCTTTGCCTTCTTTTGGAGATGTGAGATTCATGCATATGCTCATGGAAGGTGACCACATGAATGTGGCTTGGCAGAGTGAAACACATGTCCCTAACCTATTCACTGTATGCCATACACCTCTATTTTCAGTAAGTGCTGGTAGGAAAGCAGGCTGGACTATCATCCTCCATCAAAGATGAGCAGGCTGGCATCAGCCCCTCATTATCACCCTCCTTTTTTGACTCCTCCATTTCCTTGCTCACTAGTTAATCCTAAGTCATCCGAGACATATGACTTCACCCATCTGCACAACAGAAGCAAAACAAATATAGAACAGAGTGAGAGAGAGTACTGCTGGATGCATGGAGAAGGGTTGCGACTGATTATTTTATGGCAAGGCGTGACAAGCAAATGTGACAGAACTGCTCGTTGTATCAGTCTGTGGAGTGATGTGCAAAACACTTCACTATAAGATATTGTTATGAAATTTTGATCTTGCTTTTAATAATTATCACTCATTTAAATAATTTTTTTAATTTATTTGAGACCAAGCATGATGTTCTTCATTTTATTATTTCCAAAACATGTAGCATAGCATGTAAGCTGCTTAAACAAGTTGATGGATGGATATTAGAAGGTTTACCGTGAGCTAACATTTATGGACCATATAAATAAATGACGTTTGGTTATCTAGGGTAGTGTATATTTCAAAGTTTGTCAGTTCTTAAATCCAGGTGGCAAGTATTACCTGACACTTATCCTGAATGAATAATAGAGGCTGTCAGACAAACTTAATCCTCCCAGGGGTGCCTGCAGCGATTTTATATCAAATGCATTATATTGAATGGTTGGAGTAGTCACATGAGGGTTTGAGGTTAAGCTTCAAACTGTGAAATATAAAGTCTAATGGCACTAAACTTTTAATTTACTGCTAACTTGTAAATGCTTGAGCCTAAGATGAAATACTTGTCCCCAATGTCCAATGAAATATGGTACCACTTTGCCTAATGGTGTTAGTTGGTAGCCTGGCGAATAATGCTCTGTAAAACTATTAGGGGAGTAAGAATATCTGAAAATACATACCAGCCTTCTGTTTGGGGGTAGTCCAACAGAATAGCAGCTACTAATAGCTGATGGACATTCCTGACAATTTAAGGCTGATGGATAAACAATGATGAGCAGTATTTAGGGCATGCATATAAACACAATGCTTGCTTTGGGTCCTACTTATTTTTTCTCCACTGTCATGTAGACTGCATACCAATCTCTGCAGTAAGGATAGAAGGTTTGCTGTCTTTATTATTAGGAGGTTATTCTATTTATATTTGACAAAGATTTTACTTCTCTTGAGAATAATTATTTATAGATAGTTGGTGGCTAAAAGGAAAAGTATTATCTAACTTTAATGTCTGTTAGGTAAAATATTTTAAAAACGTATGTATGAGCAGCTGGATTCCACCTCAGTTATAGTACTTAACAGGAATATACGCAGTCACTACTTACATATGTAGTAATATGGACACTGACCTACTAACCGGTGTCGTGTTTCTAGATCCTAAAAGAGGATTTCACAGCTATTTAATTAACAGATCATTTAGGATCAAGAATGAAGATAACATCTCTATGACTCATAACTTTGCCAAGGGTGTCCCACAAGGGTCATGTTTTGTCCCAATGTTACTCTGTTTAAACATCAATGGCCTTCCATAGGACCTACTACAGCTTAAGTGAGTCCTTTGTGCAGATGATGAGGTATTCATTAATGTAGGTGCCATGTTTCTAGATCTTAAAAGGGCATTTGAAATGGTTATTCACTCAAATGGTTGATCACTCATTACTACTCAACAAGTTAACCATGTCTGTTTCTCAAAGTAGCACTTTGGTTTTACAACTATATGACTAACAGATCACACAGGATCAACAGTGATGATGATACATCCATGACTGGTAACATTACCAAGGATGTGCCACAAGGGTCAGTTCTTGGCCTAGTGTTTTCTATTTATACATTGATGACCTTGCCTAGAATCTCCTACAGTCCAACTGTATCCTTTATGTAAATAATGAGATATTATCCATTGCAGGTACTGATACTAATAATATCACCTCTGCCATGCTGGAAAACTTTAAATTACTATGGAACTGATGGACCACAAACAAATGTACTATAAACACAGCTAAAATAACCATTGTGCTGCTTGTAACTAATCAGAAACTCAAAGGGGCTAGTAATATTTTCATTATAGACTCCAATGTTACCCCAGTGGTAGACCTCTACGTTATATAACTTAGCAAAGGTATTTAGGAGTTGTGCTAGATCAATATTTAAACTTCACTGCTCATAGCAAAGCTCAGGTGGACAAAATAATCACCTAGAAATCTCGTATAAAATATCAACATTTTTTACACTCAAGGCAAGTAGGGCAGTATCCTTTAGCTGCTGCCAAAACTTGATCATGTGCTCCACATTTTTTTCATCTGTTTCGTCAGATAGTACAGCCCTTTTGCAAACAAAAGAAATAGGATACTGAGGTTTATTCACTTAGCAAATCCCAAGGAACACTATTGTACCATGGGTGCCAGTCACTGTGTGAGATACCTACAAACTGAGCATTCTCAATTGCAAGCATCTGGATGAAGGGTACTGTCTTCCATTGTGGAATATGTTGCATATCAGGGAACAAACTCACTTCATAACAACACTGTACTGTACGTTATCAGACTACTGTTTAAATTAAATATTATACTAAAAGCATTTGAGAAAGTTGCCCCAGCCTGCTGGAATAACCTACTAGGGAATGTAAAGCTAATTGACAAATTGAAGTTATTTTTGAAAAATAAATAAATAAAAAGATAGTCACTGAAGAAAATAAATGCAAATATTCTGAGATTTAGATTAATAGCATAGGTAAGGCTTACCACTGCTTGTTACCTAGTTCCCCTGAAAATGCTGTCGATTTCATACAATATATAAAACACTTGTATATACTGTAAACACCATACACACACACACACACACACACACACATATATATATATATATATATATATATATATATATATATATATACGTATATCTATATCGATATATATATAGATATAGATATATATATATATATATATATATATATATATATTTATGAAATCAGTATATGTATATATCCACTTATTGTTGGAATTGCAGATGCTTTGTTTCATGTGTTCTTAGTATAAGCTGACTCTGATGTTGCAGACACCAGTCACATGCCTATAGAATGACTACTTTGTATTACTTCAGTTATTCACACTGTAATGTAGATCTCTTCTCTATAAATATATCATGTTTTGTATTCGTTGCCATGCAAATGATTCACAGTTTGTTGACTAGATCTCTGCCTCTTTGTAGTATTACTTATCATATGACTCACACTGTGATGACTTTGTCTTTGCCTATATGGCCCAGGCTATGGCCGAAAAGGGTCTTTGAACCAGTTCACTTGCCCATTTAATAAATGTTCAATAAATAAATAAATAAATTGCAAAGGAAATATGAGGTGTGATGCCCCTGCTCTGGGCCAGTAATCAAGGAGCCTTAATCCTCACACTGGAGAGGGATCTTCACTTGGAACAAAAAAATAGATACTCATAGTACTTCCAGATGCTCTCTGTACCAAGCACAATTTCCCTTAAGAGCACACAGGGAACAAACTCAGTCCGAGGGCTGGGTTTCCCTCTCTCTCTCTCCAGGCCCACAATAAGACTCTCCACTGGCACAGCTGTAGAATTGAGTCCTTAGCTGAGCGTTCCAAGTCAAGTCCTCCACCACCCTCTCTGTGAAACTGGTGCTCTGTGTCCCTGATTCAAGTAGCTGACAGACACACTCTTTGAGATTTGATTTTCATACATATACACACACCTGGAAAAAGTTGGTACAGATCTACTAACTCTACTACCTTTGCCCAGACTATAAGGTAGTTATACTGCCACTGACCAACTACTCTCAGACTTTTACAAGGGTACCCAATTATACTGAGTAAAATTAATACTAATACAAATGATAGTGTTTGACCAATGCAGCAAGGCTTTCAGGAGCAGCCAGAGTGTCACCAAATAAATATAAGTACTCTCAAAGGTTAAAATATTTTCTAAAAGACCAGCAAACATGAAAAGTTTAAATATATTTAGTGATAAATAATAAAAAAGAACATGAAGGCACTGAATATCTATTTACAATAAACATCAGAATTTCAGACACAGGAAATATTAAAAATAACACAGATGGATAGATTCATACAGATACAGAAAAAACAGTGTTTAACTAATCTCACTATATTTTCTTGACTGATCTAAAGAATTACTCTTCCTTGGTTACTTACTAAAGCAAGGTAAGATGAAGTGGGTGAGTGGTCTTCCTTCTTTGTCAGGTTTCAAAAACAGACTGCTCTGTGATTTCTTTCTCATCTAGTATTAAAACATAATTTCAGTGCTAGATTACAGAATGTCATCACATACATCTGGGCATTTGACTTCTGGTTCCCATACTACCTCCTTTGCTAGAATCAGAATCAAAATCTAGCACCTAGGTGTCATAATACACACACACACAGAACTTTGCTGAGATGTGTTATAGCAACTGGAAGTTATAAAATCATTTCAACACTTCCACTCTTCCAGGGTAGCAATTAGTGCACCCCTAAAGACAATACAGCAGGATTCCTAGTCCTTGTTTTTACAGACATTGCATCTCTGGCTGAATTCAGACTTGTGATATACAATCTTTACAGCTTATACCAAATAATTTAATTTCAAATTATTTTTCAAAGTTAGCTGGACTGAGATTAACCTTTTATCTTCCAGTATCCTCTGTTAGAATGTATTCATTTCAATAGTTACAATACGGTCTGACATACAGGTGTATTTATTTTCTGTCCAGCAACTTTACAAATACATTTTCAACACAAGCATCTCTACAAGTCAGTTTGATATACAAATGACATATAATTCTTTACAAAACTCCATTTAGCTATGCTGGCATATGTTACACATCCACTGCCCTGCTTCTCCTGGCATAGCTGGAAATACTTCACATCATCACACAAGGCACAAGAAGTTTACAGGAAAAGCATAGTGTGAATAAAAAATAACTGAAACTGGGCACAGCTCACAGGTACAAGACTAATTTAATATAACTCAGTTTAACACTTTTGTTTTAAGAAAGACTTCTTCAGAATAAAAGACCATTGAGGGATTTTCAAAATTGTGGCTGGAATGGCAAGTTTTTTTTATTCCATTTGAGAAAGGTAAGAGTCAGTGGTTAACAGAAAGCTAGGATGGAAAAGATAAGACTCATTTGTGAAGTATGTGCAAGCAGGTGCTCAGCATAATGAGACTTAAGATTGCTTTGAGTGCAAGTCGAGTAAGTGGTTCTCAGACAGGTCTGTACACGGTAAGACAAATGGTCTAATAAATAAATGCTGTTGGGAAAATACTATTGTAGGGTTAGTAGATGTTTAGCCTTATCAGTATACTGTAAATATTTTATAGTGAAACTAAAATAAACTTTAAATATTAAAATGTTTCTTCAATGTTTCATACTTACCTTGGACATCATAGCATATGGTGCCTTCAGTGCTGTACCACTTTTTCCATCGTCATCTGTTTTATGTACTCCTACTTTTATAATGAAAAACTTTCAGAATAATGCTTTTCCTTTGCTGACATCATTGAAAGTTCAGCTGAACTTTACTGAAAATGACATCACCACAAGGATGGCACGGTTGTGTGTTCAGCGTCTTGAAGTGAACCTACCAAAAGATTGACAGTTGTTTCAGTTAATGCTATTAATTTGAATCCAGCTCACTGAACCACTTTATGCAACAGCAAAGTTTTTTGTCCCCTGTTGTACAACCTTGGATTAGGTATATCTATATCTACCTATCTAGCTATACAAGTCTGGAGCAGGGTGGGGCTTCACCCTGCAAAAAATACTTACTCTGAAATTCGCTGAAAGTGGTTTTAGCCTGTAGGATTCAGAGTTTTGATGTCTGTTAAAATGGCTGTTGACCTATCAACATTTATGTTTTGATGTTTGTTAAAATGGTTGTTGACCCATCAACATTTATCCAACTTATATTCATAAGGTAGCAGAAAGTATCGTAAAAACTAAGCCAACACAGCTATTGAGAAAGGAGATTCTACTAATACAGATGACTGCAATTAGGGGTACAGAGAATAGACAAGGGGGTTGGCTGGAATTTACTGGACGAAGATGGCAAAGGAACCAAGGTATTGGGAACAAATACTTTGAGAAGGATAGGTAATAGAATGGGAAGAGGCCAAGAAGACATTTGGATTGCAGGCTACTGATTGCCTTCCCTATCAGAGATTGATATTAGAGTATAGACAAAGAGAAAGGGGAATCCTAAATGAAAGACTTGCATTGAGTTTTTAGTTGAATCTAGAACGGAAACTGCTGTTAAAAAGGAATAATTAGTAGGGCTTATAAAATATTGCATAACTATTGGAATCAATCAAAAGAGCTTAGAGACGATTGGGAAGAAATATTGAATATGCAATTCACAAAGAAACAATGGGAGGACATATGTATGGCTAACAAATATGCAACAAAATCTAGAAAATTTAGGATTTTTGCCTGGAAGTATTTGTATAGATACTTTTATACCACAAGTGGATGCAAAATAATTTTTCCTTAAGTAGATGGCAAATGCTGGAGGTGTGATGGGGAAGAAAGAGATAACCTGGAACATATGTTTTGGGAATTTAATGAACTGGCGGAGTTTAAAAATTCCCTACAGAGGGGTCTATATTAGCAAATCGAAAAATCTTTTAACTGAATACCTAAACGTCGACACCTATAATGCGAACCGCAAAAATCCCGAACGCACTAAACAACGAAAAATAAAATAATGAACTCTCATAGTCGGCCAACCCCACCACCCGCTACATACTACCTACACAAACAAAATAAATAAACCACATACATACGCTAACCAAACCCTACTTCTAACCTAAAGTAAAGCACCAAAACTCTACTTCTAACCCTACACTAAACCCCACAAACACAACTAACTATGCATTATCCTTAACCCCTCCCTAACCCTAAGGTCCGTAACTACCACACAAGTCCCCTACAGACATACACCCAAAAAAATAAATACACATACATATAACAAAACCCTAATTCCAACACTACATTAAACTCCACATACACAACTATCTATGCACTATCCTTAACCCCTCCCTAACCCTAAGGTCCGTAACTACCGCACACTTCCCCTACAGACATACACCCAAAACAAATAAATAATACACATACATACAGCTAAATAAAACCCTACTTCTAACACTACACTAAATCTTACATACATTACCTATCTATTAACTTCCATTAACCCACATCGTAACCCTAAAGTCCCATCTATCGCACACTTACCTTACGGAGCTATACCACAGATGGGCCAACAATTGCACTTCGACATTTCCATTTTCGCTGTTTCGGACATTCAGCGTTTCCATATTTACTGTCTTTTGCTCTGCTAACCCCCTACAGAGTACTCTGTCAGGAATATTGAGCGAGCAAATGAGTGCAACTACAGAAATATATATATTTTTTTGAGCTGGAGTACAGGATCTGAATTGCCTAAACATGGCAAGACCTTGTAAAATTGAACTCTGGTGGCTGCCAAAAAGGCATTTAGCTCAGTCCTTAAAAGTACTTGAAGAAAAGGATAAACTAATAACAATTTTACATTGGTTACTTTTAAGGGTCTTTATTAGAATGCCGAAACCTCACTTACACGAATCCCAAAAGGCCAACACATAAACAGTGAACTGCAAGAACAGCGAATGTCCTTAAGCACGAAATTCAGAATATCGAATTCCCATAGATGGACAACTCCACCGCTCGCTACATACTGCCTACCCAAACAAAATAAATAATTCACACTTCACCCATACATACACTTCACCCATATATCCCATATTCTAATCTAACGTGCATTACACAGAAGTGTATCTGAATATAAACAAACAACACCCAAGTATGGGAAAAGTGTAATTTACATATCTATTCGGCCACACAACTGTAGTACTATATATGCACTTAACTTAACCTTACTTCTAACCGTAAGGTGTAAGTTGAATGTAGTACTATATATGCACTTACCTTAACTCGCACTCTAACCCTAAGGTCAGTAAAAATTGCACATTTACGTTAGGAGCTATACCGGATAAGGGAATCTCCTACTGACGTTTCACCTCACTAAACATGGTGTGGACAACTATGGCACTTTGGTATTTCAAATTTCGTGTTTCAGGGCATTCGGTGTTCTTGCAGTTCACTGTTTATGTGTCGGCCTTTTGGGATTCGCGGAAGTGAGGTTTCGACATTCTAATATAGACCCCTTTTAATTCATGTATATAGTTTGGAAATACTGTTACTGAAAATTTCCATTTTTTTTCCAAGATGCTGCTTTATTTTAATTTTTTAGAAATGCTTATTACTGTTAGTGTACTTGAATTTGTATTATATTCTAGTTTATATTATAAACAGTCAATCCAAGTTAGTATGATTTTGGAGAGGGTAGGTCTTGCTTTGTTAATATGGTTGACTTTTTTGTAGGTGTGATTTATACCATTGATGGGGATCATTCTGTCCATGATGCCTCTCACAACTTTGCTAAGGTATTCAGTATGATTCCCAATCTAGGCATTACTAAAACATGTACCAGTGTAAATATTAACCTTTACATTCATTGATGGATTGCTAATACGCTGTCAGATTGTACATGTGGCATGAGAGTTAGTGATACTGTTTCATCTAATATAATAGTCACTAGTATAGTCGCAGGACTCTGTGTTAGATTCCTTTCCCTCTGGCATCTACTTCTCCAATTTGAAGACAGATGTCCAAGGTTTGTGGCTGATCAAATTTGCAGATGACTGTAAACTCAGTGTCATTATTGGCTCCTCTCACAGATTCATATTCTTCAAGGAGGGGTACATAGAGTTAGCACTGGATATTATGACTAAGGACTTTGAATTAATGCCAAAAATGTGGTGCAGACACATTTCAGAAATAGATTTTTCCCATTGGTTGACACATAAATCGTACACCATTTAAGGTCAATACAGTTATTAGAGATTTAGACACTTTCATTGACTATGGATTGCCCTTTGAGCAACAAGTGTTAGTTACAGTAAGGAAATCTTTTTTCATTGCCCAGTTGATTATCAAAGGTATCTCTGCAAAATGCAAGGAGGTCTTGGGCCCTTATATTACTCAATTATTAGGCTACTTATGAAATATAATATTCCAGTTGATATGTAGCTTAGAAAACTTGTATTTCAGTTTGAAATGCCCCAATGTTTCCAAACCAGAAATGTTCAAAGGGCTAGGTTCTCTGTATCCAGCTAGATTAAAAAATCTTTCATTGTTTTCCCATTTCATACAGATTCCTGCATGAAGATTTCATTCTTGTCTTTTGGGCTATGAAAGCCCTTGTTTTCCTAGAACTTCTGCATATCTGAAACATTATTAATGTTAGCAAAGCATGCTCCAAACCTCTCCGCTTACCTTGTAACATAAATGGATCTTTTGGGGAATAGATTCATTACCCAAAGAATCCTCTAACTTTAGATCAAAGTTCCCTTGTGCGTTAAATGGAGCAACACCTAGACATCCTTTAGGTTACGACTCGATGACTGGATGGGCTCACATAAATTTATGCCAGGGATTAGTATTATGGACCTTATCAGTAAAGGAGGTGAACCTTCCAGTAATATTGCCTAAGGTGTACAGCTAGACTATATATGATTGTTCAAATCTTTACCACTTAGGTGGGTGATTCACTTTAGTTGCAGTTGTGTGATCTTAGATTTAATATATATAAGTAAGGGTGGTATGGGGGAACGTCTTGTAAAAATGTGCTCATAGTTAGTAGATTTGTTGTTATTTGTGCCATGGTTAGTTTCTAGGGTTTCTGCAAGTTTGGTAATTTTAACGGTAAAATATTTAATTTCTTAAACAAGTTTGCAAAACAGTACCTTATTATGTTCAATAGTTATTCTCACTAACAATGTGTGTGTCAGGGTGCTGCTAAGAGAGTCTGCCATTATGTTACAGAGTGTATGGAATGAGGTACACGAGACACAGATTTGTGGCATATTTGACAATATTGTTTACTTCCTATGCATTTTGTTTGTCAAAGGAAGAAGACATGGTGTCGAAAATCAAGGAACTCTAAAGTAACTGTTTGATATCACCATTAACCACTGATCCTGCTTTTATTTTTACTCTGTTTTGTTATTCTTGGAGGTATTTACCTGCAGTGTGTGAAGCTTTTGTGAGTGTGCATTGTTTACTTTGTGGGCATGTTGCTGAAGCTTTTGTGAGTGTGCATTGTTTACTTTGTGGGCATGTTGCTGAAGCTTTTGTGAGAGTGCATTGCTTACTTTGTGGGCATGTTGCTGAAGCTTTTATGAGTGTGCTATGTTTACTTTGCGGGTATGTTGCTGAAGCTTTTATGAGTGTGCTATGTTTACTTTGCAGGTATGTTGCTGAAGCTTTTGTGAATGTGCTATGTTTACTTTGCGGGTATGTTGCTGAAGCTTTTGTGAGAGTGCATTGCTTACTTTGTGGGCATGTTGCTGAAGCTTTTGTGAGTGTGCTTTGTTTACTTTGCGGGTATGTTGCTGAAGCTTTTGTGAGTGTGCATTGCATACTTTGTGGGCATGTTGCTGAAGCTTTTGTGAGTGTGCTTGGTTTACTTTGTGGGTATGTTGCAGCTGGTATTCTTGCATGTGTCATGAGTTCAACTGTATGTGACCAGTGGGTTCATTTTGTTGGTTCATATTCAGATGATCTGTTAATTCAGTTATAAGCCATACACTCTCGCTCTCTCTGTCACACACACACACACACACACACACACACACACACACACACACACACACACACACACACACACACACACACGAGATATTGGTACAAAGTAAACCATTAGTGTTTTCTTCATACTTGAGATTTTTTAGCATAAAACAGCCACTTAGGATTGGAGTAGGCTGATGCATTTTGGATTCTGACAATGGTGACATTACAAAAGAATGCTGTAATTCAGAATGGCTTCACAAATTATACTTTTTGAATAAGACAGCAAGACTAATTCTGGACTATATCTAAGCTCTCTCATCAGCAGTTATTGTATAGGTAATTGGTGCCAGCCTTCTGGCATGCACAGAAGACATCAAATTTTAGCTGTTATAAACCATGACAAGAATGGGTTTCTGAGCAATTGTTGTAAAGATTAACTATCAGAGTATCTTATTTTACTATAAAAAGCTTAAATAATGTTGAATTTAAAAAGTTTAAATTATGTTTAATTTGGGGTACCTAAACCAAGATCTCTAATGGTAGCATTTTATTTTTGATGGTTCTGTGTTTCTGCAATTCATTACCTGTTGAACTATGAGCAAAGAATATTAAATATTATGTATTAGCCTGCTACCATCCTGGCACGTAAAAAAATAGTTGGTCTTGCAGGCATACTAAGCCAAAGTAAATGTACTGAGTGTTCTATTTTGCTGTTAGCTATTTTTACAATTATTCCATTAAGAGTTCACTGTTTGATGAGTATTACACATATTAGAATACCACATACGTGTGTGTGTGTGTGTGTGTGTGTGTGTGTGTGTGTGTGTGTGTGTGTGTGTGTGTGTGTGTGCGCGCGCGCACGTGTGTGTGTGTGAGAGAGAGAGAGTCTATTAGTATATATTCATAACATTTATATAGCTCTACATCTTAAACTGATTTGCTTCCTGATATTCTCTGGAACTGTTGTGATTACCTTAAAGTCAGAATGACAAATAATTTTTCATTCCGGTTTTATGTATGTACAATGAGGGAAGAGCAATCATTTTATCTGTTGTCACTGTCTATTTAAGGGAAAAAGGCAGCACAACACACAGCCAACAAGGATACAGGGAGAAAAACATACCTCTGCACCTCTCTCTCTCTCTCTCTCTCTCTCTCTCTCTCTCTTTCCTACTGTGATGACAGAAAACATTGCAGACAGTGTCAAAGGAGTTGACACCTAGTTTTGTAAACAGATCCCAACATCAGATGGCATACACCCTAGCATCCATAAGAAACTGACAGGGACTCATAATGCTGTTGTTTCAATCAACTGATCAGTTAATTCAATAGATTTACTCCATTTGAATGAAATATTATACATGTGGCATTCCTACACAACAACAAACTTCCTGTAAAACACCAAAACTATATACACATACCTAAACATCACTTCTAGCAACTGATGGGATCTGTTTTGAAGTGCATAGCTTCTTCAGTGAAATCATCATTATAAAGCTTATTATGTTTTCTGGTAAATATTGGCTGACACCAGTACAGTAAACTTTTGCACCCTGATCTATTCAAGCCATTAAGTTCAGAGTTCTACCAGAATCTTCTTTATAAGATAAGAATGATGAGGAAGCGTGCATAATTAGAGGATTGGCTGTTAGACCAGCTTTGTGATATAGGTGGGGTATTACTACACAATACTTCTGTGATGGTCAGGAGGAACAGTTTAAAGATTTACACGACAGCCCAGACAAATATGCAAGGTGTGATTGGCCTTAGGAACATATGGTAAATAAGTCCTGCTGCTTCAGATCACAGACAGCATATAACACACTCAAATAAGCTTTCTATCGAACATTTCAGAATGGGCTTTCCAGTTTTTTACCTGCCTTGATGTCAGCCAACAGTAACTGAAACTTGTCAATGATAAATTATACACATGCATCCATATGCACACACACACACACACACACACACACACACACACACACACACACACACACACACACACACACACACACACACACACACATATGCACAAACATACTGCCACCAGCTTGACCAACATATCACATCAAAAACATAATTAAAGTCCACTTTTTAAATAATCTAACCAGAGGATAACTGGTAGTAGCTAAGGCTAAAACAGTTAATCTTCCCAAAATAGAGGCCAACAGTCTAAAGATTAACTATACCTACAGATATCCAATTGCACAGAAGACTGCACAATAAAATTGTTTTAACAGAATTATTGCAATCAGAAAAAACATTAGCAATCAACCTTGACCAGAAGTATCACATTCCGATAATCTTAATAGAACAGAACACATAGCTTCCCAGGATTTGACCCACTTTTCTCTTATTTCAGTGGTTCTGTAACTATGTATCTTGGGCAGTACATTTTTGCATATACACACACATACCTGCACATGCACACAATCACAAACACAAACACAAATATACTGATACCCAGAAGGGCCATATAATATCTTTCTTGTGCCAGTATGGTTATTTTTCTTTATGGTAGTACATTAGCACCATCTAGTTCAGTCTAGCACACTAAGAGCATAATTATTATAAAAATCCTAAAATAAGCCAGCTATGCTATAACAGTTGTTATCCAGGGCTGAAATAGTCACTGTTCAAAAGGTGGGTATCAGTAGTCAATAATTTATCATTTTGTACAATTACCCTGATATTAATAAATAAACCCCCAGCCAAACGTTATTGAAGTTGAAATTGTAGTTTATTGACTGTTTGGGCAGTTTTTCCATCTCTTTCACCTTTCTGGTTTAAAAGCCTGAGTTTGCACTTGTTTCCCATCTTTCCTGTAACTAGTCTAGTCCTGATACAGACTTGCTGTATCCAGGACTATTTGTAAGCTTCTGAGCAGTGCCAAAATCTGCGCTTCAATTTTTCCCTTAGATCTGCTAGTTCTCTCCTCTCCTGCACTTTTACTAGCTTATTAGTCTAGCACTTTACCAGACTTCTTGTAGCAATTATTGTAGCACACAAAAGTGCTAGCATCACTAAACACTTTACAAGGAAACTGTTCCAGTACTTATTATTAATACCCACCCCTTCAGGCATGTCTAAAGGTCAGTTCCCTGTGCTTTCTCCTATTAACCTGGTGAACGTGGGCATCCTGAGGCAATGTAGCAACTGCCTCATGTACACCGACAACCCTCTCCTCTTTCCTCCCAACACTCAGACTTTTGAGAGATGAACTTATATATCCAAATTGGAAGCCATGCACTCTCCAGCCAAAACCAGAATAGCTGATCAAGAGTAGAAGGTGAACACTTGCACCACACCACATGGAACACATAGCCCTCCAAAACACACAGCAGCATTGCTTTCACATGAAAACACAAATCACACACCCACCTTCATGGAGGCTCTCAATAAAAATCTACCCAAATAGCAGAGACCTCCAAGGCAAAAACGCACTCGACCACCACAACACAACACTAATCATGAGACACATAACTCTCATAAACAGTGTGCCACTCAACCAAAGCCCCTAAGCCATAACAGCATGCCCAACACACTAGTCATAGGTAACTCAATAGTGAGGCACATTGATGTCCCTCTCACTAGGTTGAATAAGGAGAAAGTAACAGTCAGCTGCCTATCAGATGCCAGGATCCACCACATAATGCATGCACTCAGGTCCCTCAACAACAGTTACAAATATGACTCTGTCATTGTACATGTGAGTGTGAATTACCTAAGACGTACCTCCATGGACTACATGAAAAGAGATATGGAAGAGCTCTCGGATTATGTAGCCCAGGTGGGTATGACCCTAGCCCTGAGCAACATCTTACCATCACCTAGAATAATACCGCAGTACAAGCAGGAAATGATTGATTTCAACAACTGGCTAAGTTTCTGGTGTCATTCTAAGGGGATTCAGTATCTGTCCGCCTGGGATGACATGATTGACAGACCTCGATGCTTTGCCAGAGATGGCCTGCATCTGTCACCCATGGGCTTCCAGATACTGGCCAAGGGTCTTGCCACCCCTATAGTGCCTTTTTTAGGCGGTGTTCCAAAGTCCAAATTACCATTGTAACAGCTGCAAACAAATGCAATCTGAGGGTCATGTTGCTCAATGCTAGAAGTCTAAATCTCAAAGTGCACTTGCTCAAAGCACTCCTTAAAATGGAGAACATCGACATTTGTGTTGTAACAGTAACCTGGTTCAAGGCAGCAGAAAGCATCCCTGCACTACCAGGCTATAATTCATTCCACACCTTTTGGCCCCATAACTTGGACTGAAGCTCCAAAGCTGGTGGTGTTTCCATATTCATAAAGGATGCGCACACCTCCAGACTGGTAGCCCAACATAATGCATCAGAGATACTTCAGGTGCAGCTAACATTGGGTAAGACAGCTATTCAGGTCGTAGCCTGCTATAGGTCCCCAACCATGTCCCAAGACTCACACTCCATGTTCCTAAGCACCCTGAAGAATATTAGGGTCCAACCTAACAGTCTCATAATGGGCGACTTCAACTACCCCTCCATTAACTGGGAAAACTACTCATGTACCAATACACTTGCCCAATTTTTCCTGGAATTCATTAATTCCAATGCCCTGGACCAGCTCATTCTTACCCCCACTAGAGGTAGCAACATCTTTGACCTGGTCATTACCAATATGGGCAACCGTTGTTCTACACCAATAGTCAACTCCTCCCCCTGGTTAGATCCGACCACAAAGTAATCACCTTGGAAATCCACATCTGTCCCACCCCCCACCCCCTGTAAAGGAAACCACCATGAAAAACTTCTCCAAAGCTAACTTTGGGCTCCTAAAAACAGAGGTGGCTAACTTCATGGCACCCATGCAAATGGAGAATAGTTGCATGACCTCTGAATCATACACCAATGACTGTATGGATGCGTACACAAATGCATGGATCTCACTATACCCAATAGAACTAAGATGCTCTCCTCCAAAAAAGGGAGCCAATCTAGTGGTCCCCTGCCATAAACAAACTCTACAACAGAAGGAAGAAACTGATGTGGAATAAGGTGAAAGAAAATCTCCCTTATCAAACTCAACAAAAAGTTGTGATCCCTCATCAAATCCCCTAAAGGTAGCTATAAAAACTGAATTGTAGCAGATAGTAAAGACAACCACAAGGCCTTGTATAGTTATGTAAAGAATCTCCACAGCAATACCCAGATTTGCTCTGAGCTACTGCACAATGGTACCTCCTATACCAAGCCAACAGATATTTTCAATATACTGGCCAACAGATTCAGTGCCAACTTTATCCCCCCAAAGGACCAATCACAATACCAGTAGATTGGCAGGCACCCAGTATTACTGTTGCACAGGTTAAAACAGCATTCTCCAAGGCCAAGAATACAGCTTCTATGGGACCTGACAATATCCCTGGCTGTGTTCTACATGAACTATAGAGTGAAATGGCACCTCACCTGTGTGCCCTGTCCAATCACAGCCTCACCTCAGGCTTTGTCCCTACCGAATGGGGCACTGCTACAGTCATCCCTCTCCACAAAGAAGGCGTGACTACAGACCTTGGGAACTATCGCCCCATTAGCCTGACAAGTCTGATATGCAAAGCTATGGAATGCATTATCATGGACCTAATAAACAAGGATATAGGGAACCTCCAAACTCTGGATCCCACACAGTTTGGTTTTGTGAAGGGTAGGTCATGCCTGCTCAAATTGGTCGACTTCTTTGAGTTAGTCACCAGAGTTGTGGATGAAGGCAAGGTGGTTCATACAGCCTACCTTGATCTGGCCAAGGCCTTTGATACCATTCCCCACTCAGGAATCACAGGAAAACTCACTAAGCGAGGCATCAACCCCTATATCACTAGGTGGGGGTGCAAACTGGCTCACAGATAGAACCCATAGTGTGAAAGTAGCTGAATCCAAGTCAGACTGCTGACCAGTCACGAGTGGTCACAGGGTTCGATCCTGGGTCCTCTCCTGTTTAGTATCTACTTCTCTGAAGTCTAGGCCAACATGAAGGGACTCTGGCTGACAACGTTTGCAGATGATTACAAGTTGGGAGCTATTATTAACTCCCAAAGTGATGTTGACATCCTACAGAAAGGTCTCACTGAGACCAACGACTGGCGTCAGAACCATGGCCTTCAGCTCAATGCCAAAAAATGTGTCGTCATCTGCTTTGGGAAAAACCCAGTTCCCATGAATTACCACATTGATGGTAGTTCACTGAGCACAAAAGGCAATATAAGATATCTAGAAACACAGGTTGACAGCAACCTCTCTTTTGATCACCACATTGCCACCGTGGTCAGAAAGTCCTAATATGTGGCACATCTCATTGCTAAGGGTTTTGCAAACCAGGAAGAAAGAGGTCCTTATCTCCCTCAATTCTTCTCTCATTAGGCCAATCATCGAGTACAATGCCTCATTTGGCATGTACCTCACTAGACACCTGCAACAACTGGAGAGGCTGCAAAAGTACCTCACAAAGAGGATCCTAGGCCTTAAACACTTGTCCTATATGGAGAGACTCAAAAAACTCCAACTATTCTCTGTCTCATATCGCCTACTTAGAGGTGATCTCTGCTTGGCTTACAAAACCATGTCTGACCTATCTCTGTTAGAAATGCTACATCTAAAGAAATCCCAATCCCTCCACACCACATGCTCCAGAGACCTCAACCTCATTACCACAAACAACAGAACATGCTGGAGGGGCAGATTCATAACCCAGAGATTGCCCATGCTATGGAATAGACTTCCCATACATGTCAAGCAGAGCACCTCGCTGACCCTCTTCACGAGAAACCTTGATGAGTGGATGGGAAATAGCATAACTCCAGTGGCTCTATTCGACAGAGGCACTGGAAACTAAGGTCGGGGTGGCTGATACTAAGACTGTAATCTATCTTCATCTGACTTTTTTCAAGATTTAGCATCTGTAATGAAGTCACAGGCAATGAATTCTAGACAAGAGATATCAGTCTAAAATATTACTGTAGTCTGCAAATTTTGAAGTCAAGCTGAACTCTTATCAGTTGCATTTTGAAATTAGAAATATCACAGTGCTTGTCAAATGTATAACAGGTGCCTTGGAATGATATAGCACTGGAAAGTCTAGTTATTGCAATCATTTAGACAATCGTCTGTCAACAGTTCAAGATTATTTATTTCACATTTGATTTAGATTTCAGATCTAAGCAGCATGTTTGCACAGTCCCTCAGCTCTGTAGGAAGTTACAACCCATATTTGCAATAACTTTTAAATTGCAATGGTAAGCTTAGAAAATATGTGACTGAAATCAGTTCCAAAGCTGTAGTATTTTTTCAAAAAAAAAAAAAATACTGCATGACTGTTATGGAACTTTACAGATGTTAAACATTTTACATGTTGCCTTATTTTTTTATTTTTTTATTTTTTGGAAATGACCATTACATGCTTTGCAGAGGTTTTACACGCTTTTAATAATTAGTTTACCTCTGCTTAGTTCACCTCTTCCACTTCTTCAGTGCTTCCACCGGGTAGAAGTACGCTCATCAGTATATATATGTGTGCGTGTTGGGGGGGGGGTGATCTCGGGGTGCAACATTCAGCTACATTTTCATCTATGTATCCATTACTTATCTTTTCAATGACTTAAAGATTTATGTGAAAAGCAGAACATAATTATGTGAGGTAGAACGTTTTACCTCTTGTAATAGTTTTGCATTTTCATCCTTGGTCATTACACTCATCAGTACTTTTTATCACAGCTACAATGGCCTTTACGTTGAGATTATTATAGCTGACACACCTATCAAGACTTTTTACAAAGGTCCCATAACATGCTGTATTATATCTTACTTTCCAACAGACTTTGGACTGAATTTGGCACTATTGTAGTGGTGTCCTGGTAAGGAACTTCATGTGTGAGTGTTGTGAAACACTTAGCACCCCTGAGATAATGCAGTATGCAGTATGTGGAGACAATGGGCCGGATTTACGAAAGCTTGCACGAAGTGCAAGAAGAGTGTAGGAGCTCACAGAGGCAATATGTCTGCCGTGCGATCCAGGTACAACCAGCAGGGGCGTGCACGAGAGCTGCTAAAGCTACTCTTGCACAGACAGCGTCATGGTATGCAAATTACCTCATTTGCTGCTGAAAGCTATGCAAATGAGGTAAATTTGCAATCCAGGAAACACTAACCTGTCCGTGGAAGATTAGTGTTATCTGCAGAAATGTACTCCATTGGTAAAGGAGTACCATTCTGCAAATAGCTAAATGGAGCTATGACAGCTCCAAATAAAGGATGCATACAGTCGAGGAAGCATGCCAGTGGCCAAATATAAGGCCATTGGCATTTATAAATGTTTAAAATGATGAAAATCTAACTTTTTTCTCCGATCTCCGATGTTTAAGCGTAGAGCAGCACCGAGCAAACGTGCGGACTTTAAAAAACAAGAAAATAACTTAAAAATAGCCATTTTCACTAAAAAGCTTATCCTGCCATGCAGGTGAATGGCAGGCTGAAGACAACATGGTCACTGAGTAGTGGTTGCTAAGGGGGAGAAGCTCAGTGTGAGAGATGTAACCATGCATTAGTAAGCAATCCTATGCAAATGAGAATAAGGATAGTGAATCTCAATTTTCCCCAGCATGTGAGCCATGTCCTAAGAGTGTAAGTGTAGGGGTAGGTGAGTAGTAGAGTAGAATATAGGTAACATCATGAGGGGGTGTGTCAGAAAGGCTGTAAGCATATTGGAGCACAGTGTCTTGTGTTTACCCTGAGTTGCTCAGGATTGCAAGAGGCGTATCTACAGTTGTCTTTTTTGAAAACCAGAAACCAAAGGCATACGCCGTGAATATATCTGAAATTTCTTGCAAACATGCACACAACTTGTACGTCCGTGTGCGCTCATGTGCGTGCGTGTGTGCTTGTTTGTGTGGTGCTGCCCTGGGCCGAAACAGAAAAGGAAAAGGAAGGAAAAGAAGTAGTATGAAGTTAACCAAGGAGAACTAGCAGTGCTGCCAGGTGAAATTATCAGAATCAGCCAATTACACAGGTAGCAGACTAGCCCAGCCCAGCACTTTAAACTCTGCAAACAGCATTCTTCCCTGTTTTTTCCAAAGAACTCTGCAACACTGCAGTATAGAAAGAGGGAAAGCTTAAAAACTTTAAAGTCAGACAAAATGTTAGCGGCTGCTCTTGCTATCATAAACTAACATGTGCAAGGTGCTGAGGGTGGTGATGTTGTGAATGCTGCTGAGCAACCCACAGTGAGGAGACGGAGAAGAGTGTACAGACCCAGGGTAAACTACCAGGGGCTACATGTGCTGGAGATAGTGGAGTGCTACTGGGTGGACAGAGACCTCCTGCATCAGATTGTTGAGCTGTGCTGGCCACGCCTCACACACAGAACCAACAGAGGGGAACCCATCCCAGTGGATACCAAGGTATGTGTTGGCCTAAGAATACTAGCTACAGGTACCTTCCAGAGACCAACTGGTGATATGATGGGGATTTCACAGGCATCAACATCCAGGGTACTGCACCAGTTCCTGGATGCCATGTCAGCACATGTCTGTGAGCATGTATATTTCCCCAATTCCCGTGAGGCACTGGCCAGCAATATGCGTCTTTTCCACCAAATAGCAGAATACCCTGAGGTAGTGGGTGCAATAGACTGCACGCACATACACATCAAAGCACCACCCGGTGGGTGGGGTAGGGTCTACATCAACCGCAAGGGCTTCCCCTCCATCAACTGCCAGGTTGTGTGCGATGCCCAGGGCATAATAATGAATGTGTGTGCTGGCTGCCCTGGAAGTTATCACGATTCCCACATTTGGCATCTGACGCAGCTGTACCAGAGATTTGCAAATGGGGACATCCCTGATGGTCACCTAGTGGGGGATGCTGGATATGCACTGGAGCAATGGCTGATGACACCCATCAGTAATGCACACACACACCTGAACAAGAACTCCATAATGAGGCACACGTACAAACAAGAAACATAATTGACAGTGTGTTTGGGATGCTCAAGTCATGGTTCCAGTGTCTGGACACATCTGGTGGAGCCTTGCAGTACTCACCAACTACATGTACCCAAATTGTCATGGTATGTGCCATGCTACACAATATGATCCTGTGGAAACAGCTGCAGCAGGAACAACATGGGGCAGGGCCAAACAGCCCCCCACCATTGCCAAGGCCTGCACAGGCACAATGTGACTTGGAGGAGGAACAACCTGAGCCTGCCCCAGTAGGCAGAAGGAGGCATGCCCAGTATGCCCTGGCCTTGGCAAAGAGGCAATGCATAGCACATACACTGACTCAGTAGGAACCCTGGAAATGGCACCTCTCTCTGACTCGCACATACAGTAAAAGGGATGCCTAACTTGACACTACCTGTTTTCAAACATGTATAGGGAGTGTAATATGTGCATCCGGCATAAGCAGCCCTGCGGCACCACCCGAGGCATGAGTCCCTATTTTAAGCAATATAAAGCACTGCTAAGCAAAATTTACCAGTATTGAGCATATTTAAATACAATTGCGCATAGCTGTGCACCGTGCTAACCAGTGCAACGTCGGGCAACGTCAGGCAAAGTTGGGCAATGTTGGGCAAAGTCGGGCAATGTTGGGCAAAGTCGGGCAGAGTCGAGTAAAGTCGGGTAAACACGCTCACACCTGCTTTACTGTTCTTTAACCAGTCAGGTCTGCCCAGCAGGAAAATAAAAAGCAGTGACAGGGCTCTAACTCAGGATACTGTGCACTATAGTCACAGTACTGAGCCACTAAGCCATGACAGCATTTCACCAGCACAGACACAACTTAAATCACTCACACATACCAGTTGGCGGGATCACATACCTAACAGTCACAGCCAGCAGGACAATTGTAGACAAACGAAAACACAAACATATGCTGTATCCTGCCCTTTGAAGAGGCATATGAGTAACCTCCCCCCAGGCCTATGCAGACAGATAACAGCAGGCCAGGCAGTGTGATGTGGGTTGGGTATGCTATGAAGTCACAAACTAATATGCGTGTAATTGGAAGCTAAGGTCTGTAGTACAGTGGTATGCTTCAAGCCAGTACGATAGGCAACAGTACAGACTGAAATGGAGTACCTGACATAGCAGTGCAGGCCTAGCAAATGTGTAAGTATCAGGTGTACCCCTCATCCTATGTACACCCACAGTAACAATCAGGTGTGCCCTCCCCCAGGTAGAAATGTACAAATAATAGCTGTCCTCCCTGTATGTAGAAATGCTGATAAGTCTATGAAAATAGACTCATGGAAGCCCTGCAGGCACAGTGTGCTTCCTGTTGATGTACAACACAAAGGTGAGCCCTGAAGTAAAAAACAACTTGATGTTTCACACACATATAGTATATATGCCACTAGTGGGCATGCTCACACACTTAAACAAATTTAGCAAATGTCAGTCAGCAACATACTGAAAGGTCATACTGTGCATGCTCACACATTTAGGCCATGTCTGAGTAGAGCAGTGGGCCACACATATCTAGCAGTTGCAGTTCTTACTCCAGACACTTGTCACTATTCACCAATCCTGCCTTGCGCACACAGAGATATGAAAACAGACCCATATAATATATCGGACCCCTATAATAATCAAATTATGTACTACAAGTACTTAAGTTGTTCAATGAAAGTGAAAATGCAAAGAAGGTCAATAAATCTCCGATCAGTATCATCAAGAAACAATGAGCACTCCTAAAATTATCCAAGCCATGTTCTGGCAAAAATATTGCCAAAGAGTCCATAGAGAACCATGAAGCTTTCTTTTGCTATGTCATAAATATCAATGTAAACTCATATATGTTCTGAGTCAGTGCAAAGTGTAAATGAATACATGTACATGACTGACATTGCCAACATGTTGTCAGACAGGTTCACACATATTTAACCCCCTCTCACTGACAAAAGGGCCCATTACCATACCTGGAGATTGTGAAAACCCAGAAATCACATATACAATGGTTAAACAGCTCTATCCAAACCTAAAAACATGGCGTCTATGGGATGACATGGTTTCCCTGGCTGTGTCATATGTGAACTCCAAAACAAACAGACCTTGCACCTGAAAAGTCTGTTGAGACTCACCCTCTGTACAGGATATGAAACTGTTGAATGGGTTACAGCAATGTTTGGCACACTCCACAAGTGTCGGTGCAAAACAGACCATGGGAACTATAGTCTTATAGGCCTAATAAGCCTGATCTGCAAGGCCATGGAATCCATCATTATGGAACTCATAAACAGAGCTATTGGGAGCCTACAAACACCCAACCCCACCCACTGTGATTTGGTCAGGGGCAGATCATGGTGCCTAAACCTGCTAGATAGTTTTCAAGGCAGTCATACAGGACATACATCAATGAAATGAGCTCCACATGGCCTACATAGACCTTGAAAAGCCCTTTTCCAACATCCCACACACATGTCGTATCCACAAAATCAACAACCTGTGCATAAACACGTATGTCATCTGATGGATTGCCAACTGGGGAACAGATAGATCCCACAAGGTAAGAATTGTGGTCTCCTGTTAAAGCTGGTAACAACTGCTGTCCCCCATGGCTCAGTCCTGGGACTGCTCCTGTCTGGTGTATACCTTTCAGAAATACAGTCAAACACACAAGGGCTATGTTTAGCAAAGTTTGTGGATGACTGCAAAAATGTTGTCATAATCGATGTTTGGGACAACAGAGACATCCTTAAAAAGAGTCTCAGTCAGACAGATGTGGTGTCAAAATTATGGCCTCCAGCTACAGTCATACAAATACCACATAGGTGCCAACACCCTAAATATGGAGGTAATAATAAGGGATCTATGGACATGTGTGGATAGTCATCTCTACTTCCAGAAACACATTCACAAAGTGGTTAGAAAATCATGCTATGTGTTCCCACAAATTGCCAAGGTCTTTGCATGTAGGTCAAAGGAGGTTCCCTGTACTCATCAGTCATCAGACACATCAGAGAGTATCACGGCACACTTGCGATGAATCTGACTAGGCACCTTCATCAGCTGGAAAGACCACTGAATGACTTCAACAAGAGGATTATTGGCCTCAAACAGTTGCCCCATGCAACAAGACTGAATTTAACTCAATCTGTACTCTGTTGCACACTGTCTACTCAGGCGATCTCTACCCAACAGACAGGTCCATGTCCAATGCAGAACTGATGTACATGCGCTATCTGAAGTAAACCCAAGATCACTGTGCCACATGCGCTAGGGATATCAGCATCACAAAAATAAATAGAACATGTTGGAGGGATATATTATTAACTCACAGACTTCCCTTGCTTTGGAACAGGCTCCCAACCTACATTAAGCTGAGTCCCTTACTGACACTTTTCCAGAGGAGCCCTGATGAGTGCATGTGAAACTGAACTGTCACACCATGGATCACTTTATCAGCTCTACTACACAAAGGCCTAGGGAACTAACCCCATCTGTGGTGATAGCTGCACACTCTGACCATACTAATATATGCCTTCAGGCAGATAGCCTATTACCTACCTATGTACCTATATATATATATATATATATATATATATATATATATATATATATATATATATATATATATATGTAGGGGGAACACAGTATAATAAGCCAAAGATGGATGGGCAGAGATGTGTGTAAGAGAGTGACCATGACAGGGAAACATCCAGGACTGTCCCACCCAGCACACATCCCAATGGCACAAAAGACATGAGGTGCACATCTCACCCACTGTACATAACAGCCACCAGTATCTGTAAGCATTACAGTGTATGTGGTCCATGTGCCTGCTGTACAACATGACTGTAAAATGAAGTACACATCTACTATCTGTAGACATGTACCTGTCACATAGGTTCATAGGTATGTAGCAGACTATCTTCACGAAGGCATATATTAGCCTAGGCAAGTTGTGCAGCTTTCACCACCCCATTGGGAAGTCTACCAAGCCCTAGTTCTAATAGGTAGTACCCTAAGCCCCTTTCTAGTGGGGCTGCTGATGTGATGTCTGGCATGAATTGTCTGTTTCCCATCCACTCATCAAGGTTCCTATTGAAGAATGTCAGCAGGGGGGGACTCAGTTCCACAGTAAGGCAAGTGTCTGGGATGGTACTCTATCCCACCAGCATGTTGTATTCATTGCTGTGATGAAGTTCATATCCCTGGAGTGTGTAGTGCGACTCAATTTTGTTATCCCTAGATGGAGCATGTTCAACAGTTATGTGTTGGACATGGCTCTATATGTTAGGCAGAGTGTGCCTCTGAGTAGGTAGTACACAACAGAGAACAGATTTAGTTTTACCAGTTGTGTTGCATAACACAACTGTTTGAGGCCAGTAATCCTCTTGGTGAGGTACCTCTGTGGTCTCTACAGCTGCTGGATATGCTTAGTTGAGTACATCCAAAATGGTGCATTGTACTCAATGATGGGTCTGATGACTTAGGAGTAGAGGGCCACCACTACCTCTTTTTATCCTGATGTAAACCCTTTGTTGATTAGGCAACATGGTTGTCAAAGGAAAGATGACTATCTAGTTGTGTCCCCAGATCTCTTATTACCTTGTCAGTTTTAAGGGGGAAACACCTAAGTGGTAGTTTGTGGGTACTTTGTTTTCACCAAAGGTGATTACTATGCATTCTTCCACATTGAGCTTGAGGCCATGATTCTGACACCACACATCTGTCTCACAGAGCCCCTTCTGGAGAATATTTGTGTCATCCAGGGAATCTATTATGGCAAACACTTTACAGTTCCCAGCAAACTTAGTCAACCACAAACCTCCTGTGTTGGCATGTACTTTTGAGAAGTCTATACCAAACAGGAGGGACCCCAGGACTGAACCCTGGGGGACACCAGTTGTTACCGGTGTAGAGTCTGACATGTAGCCAGCAACTCTTAATTTGTGAGATCTATCTGTGAGCCAGTTTGCAATCCATCTTGTAATGTATGGATTCATGCATAGGTTGGTGAGTTCATCTATGATACCTGACTGGGGAATAGTGTCAAAGGCCTTAGCGAGGTATAGGTAGGCTGTGTGGAGCTCATTTCAATCATCTGTAGCTTGGGTAACTGTCTCAAGGAAATACACCCAGTTCAGGAGGTGTGATCTGCATTTGACGAAGCCAAACTGGGAGTGCTCAACTGTGTGAAGGTTCCCAATGTCTTTATTGTTGACTTCCATTATGATTGGCTCCATTGCCTTGCAGATCAGACTTGTCAGGTTCATAGAGTGTGAATGCCAAGGGTCTTTTGTGGCCCCACCCCTGTGGAGTGGGAAGAACATTGCTGTGCAACATTCTATGGGTACATATCCTGTAGAGAGCATGTAGAGAGAGGTGTAGGTATCTTTGATAAATATGGATACATCCACACCCTATGTGCTATGATTCAGGTTCTGATGCTGGAAGGTATGGAATGAGTAGTATCCTGGTAGTGCTGGTGTGCTCTCTGGAGCCTTGAACTAGGTTTCTGTTACTGCACAGATATTAATATTCTCCATACTGAGAAGTGCCTCAAGTGTGTGCATCTGGAGGCTGAGACTTCTGCAATGAGTAACATTTAGCTCACTTTGTGGTTATTTGTGTTGGTTACGGGGTTTGGTTTGTCCTGAGTGAGAGTTCCACACCTGAAGTCAATGCCTCATTGGTCCGATCTGACCATAAGCTAATTACCCTACATATACAAATTCTGCCCCCACCCCCCATTAAGGAAACCATGATAAAAAATATCTCCAAAGACAACTTCATGATTCTTAAGACAGAAGTGGTGAACTTCAGGACACCCATGCAGATGGACAATATAGTTATGACTACTGAATCCTACACAATTGCACTTTATAAGCACTTACATGAGTGCATGGATTGTGCTATCCCAAACAAAACCAAAATACTATCCTCCAAGAAAAGGAAGCCAATTTGGTGGTCCCCTGCCATAAACAAACTGCACAACAGAAGGAAGAAACTGTTGCAAAAGAGGGTAAAACCCATAAGTGAAGGAGCTCCCTGGTCAGCCTCAGTAAGAAGCTGCGATCCCTGATAAAATCCGCCAAAGCTAGTTATGAATACAAAATTGCCACTGATTCTAAAGACAACCACAAAGCATTCTATATCTATGTCAAGAATCACAATGGCAACACCCAGATCTGCTCTGAGTTATAGCACAATGGCACTAAACATACAGACCCAACTGATATTGCCAACATCCTGGCAGATAGGATCAGTGCTAACTTTACCCCCCTCTCACCCATGAAAGAGCCCATCTCTATACTGGAAGAATGCAAAGTTGCTGTCATCACAGCTGCACAGGTGAAAACCACTCTCCAAAGCCAGGAACACAGCATCCATGGGACTTTATAACATCCCAGGCTGCGTTCTACATGAACTACAGAATGAACTGGCACCACACCTAAGTACCATGTTCAATCATAGCCTCACCTCAGGCTGTGTGCCTGCTGAATGGCGCACAGCGATGGTTATCCCACTACACAAGGGGGGAGCCACCACAGACCCCAGGAATTAGCGCCCCATTAGCCTGATGAGCCTGGTCTGCAAGGCCATGGAACGTATCATCATGGAACTTATAAACAAAGACATTGGCAATCTCCAAACTCTGGACCACAACCATTTCAAGTTTGTAAAAGGCAGATCATGTCTCCTAAACCTGATAGACTTCTTCGAAGCAGTCACCAAAGCCGTAGACAAGGGTAAGGTGGTTCACACAGCCTATCTAGATCTTGCCAAGGCTTTTAACACCATCCCCCACTCTGGAATTATAGATAAACTTACTAAACTAGGTATAAATCCCTATGTCACAAGATGGGTTGCCAACTGGCTCACTGACAGAACCAATACTGTAAAAGTAGTAGACTCCAAGTCTGACTTCAGACCAGTGACAAGTGGAGTACCACAGGGTTCAGTCCTGTGTCCTGTCCTGTTTGGTATCTACTTTCCTGAAGTACAGGCTAACACAGAAGGTCTTTGGCTAATGAATTTCCCAGATGACTGCAAACTAGGAGCCATAATCAAAACTACTAACAATGTGGACATCCTACAAAAGGGCCTCACTGAAAGATGCCTGGTGTCAAAGCCATGGCCTCAAGCTCAATGCCAAAAAGTGCATTGTCATCCCCTTTGGTAAAAACTCTGCACCCATGAACTACAACATAGGTGGTAGTATACTTAACACTGAAAGTGTGATAAGAGACCTTGGGGCACAGGTGGTCAGTAGACTCTCCTTCGATAATCACATCACCACAGTAGTCAGGAAATCCTTCGACGTGGCACACCTCATCACAAAAGGTTTCTCATGCAGAAAAAAAGAGGTCATTGTTCCCCTCTACTCATCACTCATTAGATCCATTATAGAGTACAATGCCCCTTTAGGTATGTACCTCAAAAGACATCTACAACAACTGGAAAGCCTGCAGAAATACCTCACAAAGAGTATTAGCGGCCTCAAATACATGCCCTACACAGGCCATCTCAAAACACTCCAGCTTTACTCTGTCACATATCGCCTACTCAGAGGTGATCTCTGCCTAACATACAAAGCTATGTCAAACACAGAGCTGTTGGACATGCTCCACTTAAAGAAATCCCAATCTCTCCGAGCTTCAGCCCCAAAACCCGGACCAAAATACAAAAGGAGGGGGGTGTATCCATTTTCATAAAGGATACCCACTCCTCCAGGTTAGTGGCATAACACGAGGCCTCGGAGACCATCCATGAGCAACTTTCAGTGGGCAAAGCTGCTTATCAGATCATAGCCTGCTACAGATCACTTACCTTGTCTCAGGACCCTCACTCAGCATTCCTGAGGACAGTGGAAAATATAAAGGTCCTACCACACACCATGATATTAGGAGATTTCAACTACCCAAACACTGACTGGGAGAATTACTCAAGTACAAACTCCTTTGCCCAATGCTTCCTAGAGTTTATATACTCAAACACCCTGGAACAGCTGGTCACCACGCCCACTAGAGGTGACAACATACTGGACCTGAGCATCACCAACATGGGGGATCAGTGTTCCACACCAGAGGTAAACCCCTCGCTGGTAAGATCAGATCATAAAGCAATCACACTGGACATCCACATCCCGACCCCAGCCCCAGTCAAGGAAACCACTGTGAAAAACCTTTTCAAAATCAAACTTCACACTTCTCAAGACCGAAGTAGAAAGTTTCAAAGCCCCCTTGCTACAGGATAATGCTATCCAATCCGCAGAATCCTTTACAAGTGCATTATATGAGCATCTACAGGGATGCATGGATCGAGCCATCCCGAGTAAAACCAAGACTCACTCCTCCAAAAAGAGGAAACCAGTCTGGTGGTCCTTGGCCATAAATAAGCTATACAACAGAAGGAGGAAACTACTACATGATAGAGCAAAATTCCAAAAAGGCATCACTGATCATTATTAGCAAAAAACTACAATCACTCATAAAATCATCCAAGGCCAGTTTCTAAAGAAAAATTGCCAAGGAATCTAAAGATAACCACAAAGCCTTCTTTAGCTAAATCAAACATTTAGGTGGCAACTCTCAGATATGCTTTGAGCTACTGCAAAATGGCAAAAAATACACTGAACCAACTTACATTGCCAACATCCTGGCAGACAAGTTTAGTGCAAACTTCACCCCCCACCCCCAAAAGGGCCCATGTCCAGCCCAGAAGAATGCAGAGCCCCAGACATCATGGACATGCAGGTAAAAACAGCCCTCTCCAAAGCTAAGAACACAGCATCAATGGGACCAGATGGTGTCCCAGGCTGCATCTTACACAAGCTCCGAAAGTAACTAAACCCTCACCTAAATTCACTGATCAGACTCAGCCTTATCACAGGCTATGTACCCAAAGAATGGCGTACAGCAACAGTCATCCCGCGCCACAAAGATGGTGCCACAACAGAACCTGGGAACTATCACCTTATAAGCCTGACCAGCCTGGTCTACAAAGCTATGGAGCGAATTATCATGGAACTCATAAACAGAGACATTGGGAAGCTCCAGACACTGGCCCCTACCCAATTTGGCTTTGTTAAATGCAGATCCTGCCTCCTAAACCTAGTTGACTTCTTTGAAATAGTTACCAAGGCCATAGATGAAGGGAAGGTAGTCCACATAGCCTACCTGGACCTTACTAAGGCCTTCAACACCATTCCCCACTCTGGCATCATAGACAAGCTTATCAGCTTGAACATTAACCCCTATGTCATGAGATGGGTGGCCAACTGGCTCACGGATAGAACACACATGGTCAGAGTTGCAGGTTCCATGTCCGACTCTAAACCAGTCACAAGTGGCATCACACAGGTCTCGGTCCTGGGACCACTCCTGTTCAGTATATACTTCTCTGAGGTACAGGCAAGCATGGGAGGACTATGGCTGACCAAATTCGCAGATGACTGCAAACTGGGGGCCATAATCGACTCTCTGGCTGACACAGACATCCTCCAGAAGGGTCTTACAGAGACAGATATCTGGTGTCAAAACCATGGCCTCAAGCTGAATGCCAAAAAATGCATAGTCATCCTCTTTGGAAAAAACAAAGTGCCCACAAATTACCACATAGGTGGTAATCCACTAGGTACAGAAAATGTAATTAGAGACCTGGGGACCCAGGTAGATAGTAACCTCTCCTTTGATAATCACATTGCCAAAGTGGTTACATATTCCTTCTATGTAGCCCACCTAATCACAAAAGGGTTCACCTCTAGATCAAGAGAGGTCAGTGTGCCTCTCTACTCATCACTCATTAGGGCCATAATAGAGTACAGTGCCCCATTTGGTATGTACCATAATTGGCACATGCAACAGCTGGTAAGGCTACAGAAGTACCTCACCAAGAGGATCATGGGCCTCAAAGAGATGCCCTATGCAGCTCGACTGAAGAAACTCCAGCTCTACTTGGTTGCTTACTGCCTGCTCAGAGGTGATCTATGCCTGATGTATAAAGCCATGTCCAACCCGGAATTAATGGACATGCTCCACCTCAAGAAAAACAAATCTCTTAGAGCCACACACTGGAGTGAATTAAACTTCAGCAAAGCAATAAACAGGACATGCTGGAAGGATAGATTCCTGTCCCAGAGACGTCCCTCACTCTGGAACAGAATCTCAGTTGATGTTAGGCAGAGCCCCTCGCAGACTCTCTTCAAGAAGAATCTTGATGAGTAGATGGGAAATTGTAAATTTACCCCTGGGATCACTTCAGTGGCCCTGCTAGACAGAGGGTTAGGAAACTAATTTAAAAGGGAGGTGAAAGTCAACACATTCTGGCTAGGCTTATAAATGCCCTTGGGCAGATAGCCTAGTACCTACCTATGAACCTATGAACCTACACGCTCTAGGGACCTAAACCTTGTCACCACAATAAACAGAATATGTTGGAGGGATAGATTCTGGTCCCAGAGACTTCACATACTCCGGAATAAACTACCTATCTATATCAAACAAAGCTCCTCATTAGCACTCTTCAAGAAAAATCTTGATGATTGGATGGGAAATAGGAAATTCATCCTGGGGATCACTTCTGTGTCTCTGCTCGACAGTGGCACAGGAAAATAAATTTCTTGGGTGGCAAAAGCCAGGGTACCTTTTTGGCTGGGCTTGTATAGGCCCCAGGGCCGATAGCCTAGTACCTACCTACGAACCTATAAACATTTGAGCCTTGCCTAAAAAAGGTAATATGGGGACAGCAAGAGCCTTGTCCAGTATTCAGAAGCATAGGGGTGACAGATGCAAACCATCTGTAGTGAAGCAACAAGGCTTGTCTATCATGTCATCACAGCCAGACAGAGACTGGATCCCCTTTGAATGACATGAGAAGCTTAGCCAATTGTTGAAGTTTATTATCTTTCTGTTATATTGCAGTATCATGTAGGTGAAGGTAAGATGCTACTCAAGGTTTGACCCTGTGTGTGCCAGCATGTGGTGCATCAACCCATATATGATATGGTCATGGCCTATGCATACAATACACCTAGTATGATAAGCCTGCTGTGGTTAGCAAATGTGAAAAAAACCTTTGTGCAGACTGTCAGCAAGTAATGTCTGTATTGCATCCTGTAACTCCATATTGCTTGCTGAAGTGTAAAGTACTTAGTTTGGATTAAGAACACCGCACTTGCCAACTGTGTGTGTGTGTGTGTGTGTGTGTGTGTATGTGTGTGTGTGTGTGTGTGTGTGTGTGTGTGTGTGTGTGTGTGTGTGTGTGTGTGTGTGTGTGTGTGTGTCTCTCCCTGGGGAGGAGCAACCTTTCTGGAGACTACTCACACCCCTTAAAAGTGGTATACTCATCTTTGTCAAGTCTGATGATGTCACCATCCTACAAATATACCTGTGGAAAAGTGAAATCCCAGTGATGTGTATAGCTTGTTGTTGAAATGCATATTGCTGTAGTATCATAATGTAATTAGATAGGGGTTTGAATACTGCAGTTGCTAACTGTGTGTGTGTCTCCCTGGGGAGGAGCAACCATTTTGGAGACTACTCACACACTTTAAAGGTGGTATACTCATCTTTGTCAAGTCTCATGATGTCACCATCCTACAAATATACCTGTGGAAATGCAAAACCCCAGTAATGTGTATAGCGTGTTGTGTAAATGCATACTGCTGTCGTATCATAATGTAATTAGAAAAGGGCTCGAATCCTGCACTTGCTAGTTGTGAGTGTGTGTGTTTCCCTGGGAAGAAGCAACCTTTTTGGAGACTACTCACACCCCTTAAAAGTGGTATACTCATCTTTGTCAAGTCTGACGATGTCACCATCTTACAAAAATACCTGTGGAAAAATGAAATCTCAGTAATGTGTATAGCACGTCGTGTATATGCGTACAGCTGGTAATATCATAATATAGTTAGGTAGGGGTTTGAATCATGCATTTGCCAATTGTGTGTGTGTCTTCCTGGGGAGAAGCAACCTTTTTGGAGACTACTCACACACCTTAAAAGTGTGATACTCATCTTTGTCAAGTCTCATGATGTCACCATCCTACAAATATACCTGTGGAAAGATGAAATCCCAGTAAAATGTATACCACATCATGTAAATGTGTACTGCTATAGTATCATAGCCTAGTTAGGTAGGGGCTTGAATCCTGCACTTGCCAATGGTGAGTGTGTGTCTCCCTGGGGAAAAGCCACACACCCCTTAAAAGTGGTATATTCATCTTTGTCAAGTCTGATGATATCACCTTCCTACAAATATACCTGTGGAAATATGAAATCCCAGTTACGTGTATAGTGCGTTGTGTAAATGCCTACTGCTGTAGTATCGTTAGGTAGGGGGTTGAATCCTTTACTTGCCAACTGTGTGCGTGTCGCCCTGTGGAGGAGCAACCTTTTTGGAGACTACTCAAACAAACACCTTAAAGTGGTATACTATTCTTTGTCAAGTCTGATGATGTCACCATCCTACAAATATACATGTGGAAAGGTGAGATGCCAGTAATGTGTATAGCGCATCATATAAATGCGTACTACTGTGGTATCATAATGTAGTTAGATAGGGGTTTGAATCCTACACTTACTAATTGCGAGTGTGTGCGTCTTCCTGAGGAAGAGGAACCTTTTTGGAGACTACTTACACCCTTTAAAAGTGGTATACTCATCTTTGTCAAGTCTGATGATGTCACCATCCTACAAATATACCTGTGGAAAGGTGAAATCCCAGTAATGTGTATAACGCGTTGTATATGTGCATACTGCTGTAGTATCATAATATAGTTAGGTAGGGGGGTTGAATCATGCACTTGCCAACTGTGTGTGTGTGTCTCTCCCTGGGGACGAGCAACCTTTTTGGAGACTACTCACACACCTTAAAAGTGGTATACTCATCTTTGTCAAGTCTCATGATGTCACCATCCTACAAATATACCTGTGGAAAAGTAAAATCTCAGTAATGTGTATAGCACATCGTGTAAATGTGTACTGCTGTAGTATCATAATGTTGTTAGGTAGGGGCTTGAATCATGCACTTGCCAGCTGTGAGTGTGTGTGTGTCCCTGGGGAGAAGCCACACACACCTTAAAAGTGGTATACTCATCTTTGTCAAGTCTGATGATGTCATCATCCTACAAATATACCTGTGGAAAGATGAAACCCCAGTAATGTGTATAATGTGTCATGTAAATGTGTACTGCTGTAGTATCATTATATAGTTAGATAGGGGTTTGAATCCTGCACTTGCCTACTGTGTGTGTGTTTCCCTGGAAAGGAGCAACCTTTTTGGAGACTACTCACATCCCTTAAAAGTCGTATACTCATCTTTGTCAAGTCTGATGATGTCACAACCTACAAATATACCTGTGAAAAAATGAAATCCCAGTAATGTGTATAGCGCGTCATGTAAATGCATACTGCTGTAGTATCAGAATTTAGTTAGGAAAGAGTTTGAATCTAGCACTTGTGTGTGTGTCTGTGCTCCAGGTGCATGATGCCAATGTAGAGTGGGTTTTGATTTTTCTAGTGTATGACATATCAGAATGACAACTGTATGTGCATTACACATGTAAGGTAGCTGTGGGGCAAATCCATATACATACATGTGACCTCAAGTATTTCATAGGTGGGTACTCTGCTTTCTCCATGAACGCATGTGTTATCTTTGCCAGAGCGTGCTGGTGCTTTCCAGACTTTAGGTCACTTCTGTATGCTTGTGACAAGCTTAGCCACTGCAGTGATCCCTGGGCTATGTCTTCCATTTCACATTCACTCATCACGGTTTCTATTGAAGAGTGTGAGTGAGGGTTTATGCTTGAGGTATATTTGAAACCTGTTCCAAAGCAAGCAAAGTCTGGCAAAGATGACTAATCATTATAGGTGTGCAACAACCTCTGTGGATCTGCATGCAAACCCTTTATTGCTTATGTGCTTCCCAGAGGGATTTCCAAAACCCTTTGGTAATGTGACCATCAAAGGAGAGATGACTTAACACATGGCTCTATGTATACTTTAGTACCTGATCCACATTTTGGGGGCTACTACCTATGTGGTACTCTGGGGATACTTTGTTTTCTAAAAGTGGATAACTATGCTTTCTTAGGCTTAAAGCTTTACAGCATGAGGTTGATACCAGGTATCTATCTGTATGATACCCTTTTGGAGGATGTGTGTGTCATCTGGAGAATAAAGTATAGCCCACAGTATGCATTGTCATCAAACGTGGGCAGACATATCCCTACTGCATTTGCTTGTACCTAAGAAAGCTATATGCCAAGCAGGAGTGGTCCCAGGACTGAGTGCAGGTGAATACCACTTGTTACTGGCATAGAATAGTACATGGAGGCTGCAAATGTTACTGTGTATCCTACATCTGTGCGTCAGTTGTCAAGCCATCATCTAACAATCGTTTATGGTGAGTCTGTTGAGGTTATGTATAATACCAGTATGTGGGATGGGTATGAATTGCTGGTGAGCTATAGCTTGGCTGTGTTGACCTACCCTCCCTCACCTATAGCCTTGTTGACTGGCTTGAAGTCTACTAGGTTTAGGAGCCATGATCTGGCCTTTAGAGAACCTAAGTGGGTATGGTGCAGTGTTTGCAGGTTCATAATGTCTCTGTTAATGAGTTCCATAATGCTGCTCCATAGCCTTCCAGATAACAGTGGTCTGGCTTATAGGGTGAGAGTTTCCAGGAACTGTTGTAGTTCTACCCTTAATCAATTTATGTTAACATTTGCACTGGGTGTGACGAGGGTGGACAGGTTTAAGAATAAGTATATTAGAGGGTCAGGCCAGGTTTGAAGGTTAGTAGACCATGCCAGATAGGCAGGATTAAGTTGGGTTGTACATGTGCTGAGGAGGGATGCAGAGTATATTGTGAAATAGATGCTAAGGATGAAGCCGCCAGGTAACAGGAAAAGAGGAATGCCTAAGATGAGGTTTATGGCTGTGGTGAGAGAGGACAAGCAGGTGGATGGTGTGATAGCTCAAGATGCAGAGGCCAGGAAGAAATGATGTACTGTGACGACCCCTAATGGGAGCATCCGAAAGGAGAAGAAGAAGAAGAAGAAGACGTTGTAGCTCAACCTTTGTGGACTGTGAACACCATTACAGTGTGTCATTCCATAAGTATGTGACCTGTATAGAGGCTGCATCTGGACACAGTGTTTAGGTGAGTGGTGACTTCATATGTCAGCTTGTGTATGACACAGCCAGGGACTCTGTCCAGTACCATTGCCACTGTGGTGTGTACTTTGTTAAAGAGATGTTTTAACTAGAGTGTCTGTGAATCATTAGGTTTTACATTCTTCAAGTCTGGAAATGTGGCCCTTGTGTAATGACAGGGTAGTGAAATCTGCATTCAAACTGTCTGACAAGGAATTGGTAATGTCAGTCAGATAAGTGTACTTTGTGACCATTTACATTAACTATGACCCGATCTGAGATTTCCCCTGTAGATTATGAACAACACTGAAGAAGGCTTTGGTGTTGTTTTTGGAATCCTTGCCATTTTGTATTTTGAAGCTTGCCTTGTATGTTTATTGAAGGATTGTATTTTCCCAGTGATACTGACCAGAGAGGTTATCCCTTCTTGGTATGTAGCTCTTTTGGTGCAACTTCACACCTTCTATTATATATTTAGTTTATGGCATGGGTCCATGAGACTAATGCACTTCTACTGTATAAGTGAGAATTTCTTGTGTTTGTGATAGCACGGTCCATGCAACCCTGTAGGTGAACAGTGTGCATTAATAAAGGATTATGCAGCTGGGACAGTTTTAACCTTAGTAATGCAAACCAATGACAGATAGCAATAACAGCATCGCCCACAGCACAGTGTCAACTCGTGTCATACACACACATGTGTGCTCAAGTTCCAAAATGTGTGTAGTACAATGCATACTGGCCATCAATAGAAAGTATGGAGTGTTAACACTGGCCAATACAGGGCATGTCACCCTGCCCATGTGTCCAATATGCACATACATGCAGACAGTGCTCCTCCACCATGTTCACAAATGTACACCTGCAGACCTGTACTGCACACACCCCACACTTACTCTCCACTGTATAACACATGCTGACACAACTACACACATCAGCCAAGTGGCACATGGGCAAACAAAACACAATTGGAATAAACACTGGTGGAAACAATACAACATTGCTAATTACAGCTTTAATGCATCATGCCTGCTCAGCTACACTTTCAAGGATATCATTACACTTTACTGTTGACAACATGCTACAAATTCAAAAATTGCTATACTTTATTAAAGTCACCCTGTGCATCAGCACCATGTTAGCCTGTTCCTGCATCAATGTTACAGATGACAGGAGGTGGCACAGCTTTCATCATATGCATCATTTGCCAGAGGCCTACATTGAGCCATACAATCGACATGTGTGTGTTAGTGTGTGTGTGAGGGCCATGAGTACTGTTATGGGCCAATGCTGATGTAATGTATGCGAGTATGTGTTTTCCCTAGGTTTCTGGTTTATGTGTGTGTGTCTGCATGCACACAGTTATACCATGTGGCTGCCATATACAGGGATTTGTGAGACAGCTACAGACTGTACCTGGCAGGCTTTACAGATCAGCATCTCTGGCCATGGATACGGAACATGTGCCTGGCAGGGGTGCTACAGACAGTATCAGGTACTAATCCAGACTGGGTACTATCTGACGAGGTTGATATATGTCCACTGGATCCAGGTCCCTGCTGTGACTGGCCAGAGCCATGTGCATGTGGTCTTCTAGGACGGTCTATGGACAGTCCCCCTCCAACATTGCTGGGGCTGGTACTGGCACTACGAGAGCAGCTGTGACTTGCTGGACATCCATGGCAACCTCCAGCTGCTGATGTTGCTGGCATACGTCCACGTCGACATCTCAGCTGTCTCACACTGTCCTGACACATAGACATGACATTGTGGAGGACATCCAATGTCTCACCCCAACGTCTATCAATTACTTCAGTGTAATTATGTATGGCACCTGCTAGGTCATGGATACTGTCATTTACAGAGGTGTTATGAGCCCTCTGTGCCCTTAGTGCCTGTCTGGTGTACCGCTCCATTCATGTCTGTGCCTCCATGACAGCCTGGAACATGCGTGTGGTAGAAAGAGGTGTGGCACATCTGCCAGGGGCATGATGACCAGCAGTGCTCTGATGAGAACCCCTGGGCATCTGCCTATGTGGTACCATTCCAGACATCTGGCTATGGCTGCTGTGTCCTGATACATGTGCCATAGATACCACACTGTCCTGGCCAGTGCCAACCGTACACTGTCCCTCAGCTAAGGGCAATGGTGATGATGGATGTACAGGCAGTATGATTGTGTGCATGGATGGGGTGGTGACTTGTGTACTGTCAATTGGTAGCCCAACAACAGACCCTGACAAACCTGCCTGTGCCTCAACACACCTATCCTCATGATCACTGTCTGTCTCAGTGACATCAGGTTCCCTGCTGTATTGAACCAGCCCCACCTCAGCACCTGTGAGAGGAAAACAGGAATCACACTTTAAGACCTGAACATGATGTCAGACCACATGCACACATGCACACGTGCACACATGCACACATGCGCACATGCGCACATGCACACATGCACTCATGCACACACACAAAAATACACTCCTCCATAAAGCAGACACACACAATACCAGCAATCTCAGAACATACACAATAGCAGGTGATGGTGGGGTACAGTATCACAAGCAAAACAGTCATGCCACACGTTAGCATGCAGGACATGTGTTGCTCAACAGCATGCAGTACAAGTGTAGACAGTCCTTGTTACTAACAGTATACATGGCTTTGATGCATGTGTTTTGTTATTAGGTGATGAGCCTCCCCCTGGAACACAATGCATACATAGACACAACATTGCTGTGCAGGTATTCAAAACTCAGTAGCATCACAAGACATATATGTGTCAGTTGTGCAAATGGTGATTGGTATGCATATTGTTTAGAGGTGCAAATGCATGCACACACACAACATTAAGGTGTATAGCAAGGTGTATAGCAATGAAAGCTATGTGTAGTACTGTGGTTACAATAACTGGATGGGGAATAGTACCATAGGCCATCATCATGAAGCATCATGTGGTCACTCAAGGCTACAAATATTTCTCAAACCAGCACTACTCATGCTGTACCAGAATTGTACCACCTTGGCTACATTCACCATTTCACAAACAGTTGTTACATGAATTTGTAAGGAGGCCAATAAGGAGCATTCCCTGACATGAATCTTTAGTGTGTTGCAGAGTGTTTAAATGCCCCATGATAGGCCTCTACCCCTCAAGTATATTATGTGCAATATGTGGATGAGATTTTGGATACTGGAGTGTGTCTTTACAGAGGGTTTGGGAATCCTTTATGTGTAGCATGTTAAAATGCTCTGTGTATGACATAGATGAGTATGTTATGTGCATGTTGAGTATCAACTGTGCCTATCCAATGGTCACTACAGTCTAGCCACATTTGTTTGAGATGGTCTGGGTACTGCATGTGCTTGAGGCAGCTAATCACATTAGTGAGATGTGCGTGGTCTTACACCAAACATGCACAGCATGCATTAAGGGTAGGTGTGTACATGGCCTACACCTTAACTATGACATGCACTCTTTATTTATAACAATAAATGTAGAACACACTCACCAGCATCTGTCTGCTGCCTTGATATCACCCCAGAGGGACCTACATAGAGATGAGACAGTTTGTCAGTGACCACAACTGTGGCATTGCTACTGTGTGTTTGCAATCTTACAGTACAACAACAGTTTACATTCACAGGGCTACAGATTATGTTCCAAATGATCCGTATTGCACAACAGGCTCCACATCTTTTAACGACACACTCCACATCTCACATATGCATGATCTACCAATACAGATAACAGTAGTCTACAGATATGTCATGTTACCTGCATGCTCCATGTGTGCTTGCTGTTTGGCTCCAACCTCCATCATGGTATATCTGCTGCTGTTGTTGTTGGGCAGGAGCCACCAGGCTTAGGAGCAGCTCCTCCACTCTGGTGAGGGGGGGGTGGATATTACACCATCTCCTGTTGCAAGCTGTTGTCTCCACACATCAGCAGCATGCTGATAGACATGTCTGAGAAGATCACTGCAGTGGTGGCGTACCTGCTTATATGTCTGGTTATGCAGGCCTACTTCATTTACCCTGTGGATAACATCTTGCCACATTGCAGTATGCTCCTGCTGGTCCTGGCTGGTTCGTGAGAACATGAAACTGTAGTGCTGAATCATACTGGTAGTAATTATGTCATCTTCAGCACAACTGTAAGTGGGGTTCCTGTGATGTGCCATGATCCCTGGAAGACATAAATATTATACAGTACAGATATCACTGAACTGCCATGTATTGCAACCTATTAGCTAACCAAGAGTGAAACACTTTAACTGCCACTTATTACTGCTCACCCCACAATTGCTTGGAAGTGCCTGGCTCACTCTCAATCTAATGAACCATGTTCTGCACAGCAACAAAATAAAATCACTATATAAGACTATACAAGAGTACCTGGCACACTGTACGCAACACGATGCACCACGTAGCCACAGCAGATATAAATCAAGCTGATGTGTAAAGAAATATATCATCCATCACAATGAGTTTAAGGTCCAGTAAATGTATTACTATTACACCACACAACTTGTTAATGGCAAACCCGTGTCCAAAATATGTGCACAATTGGGAATATAGGTTGCATACTGCTGTAGTACACTATGAATGTTGTTAGATATGCAGTTATATGTTTTACCACACATATGTCAAAGGACATGTTACAGACATACCCATACACACATCAGACATAATTACAGGGCACAAAGGTATGACAACCCAGATAAGCTTTCAGTGTGTACTATACAGTACTGTGCGTCAGTACTTACACAACCTTAATCTTGAGAAATATAATCTGTGATGAATACAGGGACCACACAAAACAGTGGATGCAAGCAATGTGGACCTACACCATACTTTGCTGTACAGGCCCAGAGCTTCAAGTAGCACTACAGTATACACAGGATTTGGATTCAACATCAGTACCAATCAATAATAATAGATGTAGTGTTTTAGCCTCCAATGACACACCCTAGTTAAAACCAAGGGACTTAATCACACTGTATGCAATAGCACTTTTTCTGCCGAGCAACAGAATACACAGCTTTTGCTAGAATCAAAGCAAGGACCCATAATACCATGACATAAACAGTTTCCCACTAAGCTATCCCACAGATACATATCTTTGACTTATACACATTGACCATCACAGTCAGTTAAAAGTACAGAGAATGTATTGCAACAAGTACATGTAGGTGTGTATGAGTATATATAACTATATATATATATATATATATATATATATATATATATATATATATATGTATATACATATACACAACCATTGGTGTACATATACATATACATGTAGGCACATATACATTTCACCTTTCATAGTGAGAATATCAATTATACAAAGGATGTGAGGTGTACAGTAATGTAATAAAATCGCACAGTCTTGGGAAAAATGCATTGAAGGTGTTCACAGCCCATGTAGCTTTAGCAGGCCTCACTGGCTTCAACATTGCAAACTGAACAAACCACTCACAGTGTTTAACCACCACATGTCATATACCAGCACTGTATGCTGTCTTGTTTGTCACACACTAAAACCTACATACAAATATGTGCATACTAACCATCCCCAACATATATATCTCCACCCTTCACAAACAGTTGCAATATATCCCCTGCTCTATGCACATACACAGATGTGAATATATATGACATATATATATTTCTCCTTATGTGTGTGGCATACACACACAAGGTCCACACTGTTGTAAGTCCCTGGACCTCACAGCTGAACTATTGGGCCTTGCTGCAACACAAATGAACACACACTAACATTACGAGGGTATATATGGCTACAAATGCTAGATAAGCATACTAGACTGCTACAGCAGTTGCCAGTGCTAAGCTACACTTTAATATGACTATCATGCATGTGCTGTTCTGTCACACCCATGTTTATACAATGTCAGTGCTAATCTCGCCCAACAGCCATTGGCCACACTACTGTACAGAACACAGATAACATGGATCAGATCTTTGACATTTAATGTTGAGCTACACATTTCACAGGTATGTCCCACTGCTCACAGGTACACACTGTATTGTCCATAGCAGTAGTTAAGCAGAACATCTATGCATAAATAAGTACTGCTGCCACATATGAATGGTTCACATTATGTAGACTATTCTTCAATGACATCTACTACATGCCAGTAAATACATATGTGTCACATACCTTTCCTTTGTACGATTTGGTAATATTTCTTTTTCCTTTTCTCTGTCTCTCTCTCTCTCTCTCTCTCTCTCTGTCTCTCTTTCTGTCAGTCTCTGCAATAAAGTGATTGAGTTTGTTGGCAGAGATTGCAGCCTGCTTTTGTAGGTATTTGCACATGAGCATGTGATGGCCTCTGCACCAATTAGTGGCCACCACTTGCTAATTGCATGCAGCCTGCTGTGTAGTAATTGCAGTAATCACTATCATAGCAACCCAGTACTATAAATTGCTAACTCAGGTAGGCGTGGCCCTTTCAGCTTTCCAAGATGGAGAACATCCTTGTTTGCTGTGGACATCATTGTTTAAGACAGAAGGTTGGTATAGTTCTTATATCAGAAGCCAGGGGTGTAGCCAGATATTTACATTTTGTACTCAGACCTAATGTTGCTGCTTCCAGTACCCACTTGTCAGTGTAGAAATGTACTCACCCCTCAAAATGCTACCCCAAGATACATGGAAAGATGTACTTTCCTTTCAACTTTTACAATTAACTGCCATACAAAGCTAGTTATTGAAATGTATTCCTTTGGCATAAGAATTGTTTGTGAACTGCTATACGGTGAATATTAATTTACTCAGTTCTAAACAGTTTGTGCTTTTTTAGTGTTGACATTAGCACAAGCTGCTCAGGAAAACTGGACACATGTCAGTAGTGTGAGTATGCTTACCTACATCCTTGGTAGACCCTTCACACACAGGTATATTCTACATTTGGGTAGGGGTGCAGAAGTACAGAGAGCGTAAGTATTATTGTGTGGATTTTACCTTGCTGGACTTACAGGGTTGCTGTGTACATGTTAGTTTATCAAGGCAAGTAATCTGTCTGCGTAACTCCCAACTGTGGACCTATCCAAATGGTAGCCAGAGAATAGCCTGTTATTTTTTGTCAGTGTACCATACAGGTCTTTTCAGCAATAGAGCAATGGCATTATTATAATTGGTTGCTACCAGTACATGGCTACATCCATTTGTATTTCAATCTTGTATTCCTACATAAGGGTATGCTTCCGAAACTCCCTCCAAAGATTTTTGCACAGTGTGTAACAGCAGAAAGGCTGATATACCTCTGTGTTTCTGCCTCTGCCAGACCTCTGAAACACTCAGGTACATATTTGAACAGACTCAGGGAAAAGTAAGAAAAAAGTCAGGGACACCTTTAAAATGTTAGTGCCATTAAGTTGAAACATTGAGAGAATCAGAGCATATGAATTAATACGCCTTTTCTGAAGTAAAAGAAGTGTCTAACTCTTAATTATTGTCATTATTCATTAAGTGTAATTCACCACCTTTCTGGCCAAAGTCAGTAGTTTTAGGAGGGATTCAGAGGGACAGAGCTAAACTTTGTGTCAAAATCAGGGACATCCCTGAAAATTAGGGACAGTTGGGAAATACGGCCTCTGCCCTAAACAGATATGCCACTGTTTGTCCTGCTGTGATACTACGTAGAGGTGTAAAGTGATAGTGTAACATTATTTCCTCCTACAACTGTTGGTAAAGATCCACAGAACAAGTTGTGTGGTATGGCATTCCTATTTTTCCTTTACATTCACTCATTCTGATGCATGATATATTTATTTCAGCACCAACCTGTTGTATGTGTACTGTGGCTTAGTGGTACTTCATGTTGTGCAGTGTGTACAAGGTCGGGGGTTCGAGACTGACAGAGGTGTTTTATTTTGCTCCTGAGCAGAACAAGGGCCCTCACATACAGAGTGACTAAGGCACTTTTAAGCAGTTGTAAGCGGGTTTGCGCAGGTTTGCGCAATGCTTAGCTAAGCGCAAAGAAGCACACACTCGCGCAAACCCACTAACTACTGCTTAATGGTGCTTACTTGCGCTAACCCCCGCGCTCATTTCTTTGAAAGAAAAGAAAAATGGGGAGATAGGAAAATGGTGAAAAAGGGGCACAAAGAGGGAAATACGGTATGGAAAGTAGCTCGGGATGTGCAGGACAGGTGTAGGGAAGGTCCATACCTGCCCATTTCTTTAACAGCAACAGCTGTGCATAAGGAATAAATTTGGAGGTAGATATGAAACCCACAACCCCTGAGAGAGGGGTGAGGACAACAAAGTATGTTGTAATGCCAATTAAATTACATTTTATGTGTCCAGTGGACATGTGTACAAAATGGGCAGCTATGTATGGGGCGTAATTTTTTTTTTTGGGAGCAGTTTGCCCTTTTTTTTTCAGGTGAGAGTGGAATGTGGGGTAGGGGAAGTAGGTATATTTGGCTAGGTAGGTTGGGGAGGAAAACAGACAAGACAAACAAGACGCATACAGGGGCGGTATATGACATATGTGGTGGGTGAAAACCTTTGATGGGGAGGGATGTTTGGAAATCGCAAGCCCATGAGCCCACAGATGGAAACAGTGGGACTGAGGTCCCCACCCATGGGCAGTCACCACTGCACCTTCACAGCCCAGAGGGTGGCAATGCTGGGGGGTGTGTAGAAGGGGCAGGCTGACCCGGGAGATGTGCCACTCGTAACTCAAGCTGGCGTATTGGTTCTGCAACAGAACGTTCGATCTCTTTACGCACCACAGCCCGGACTGTTCGAAGGGTGATAGGTGGCCCTCCTCCTCCCATGCTTGCACTGGGAGGCTGAGCCCCATCCCCTGCAGAACTTCCACCTGAAGATGGCACAGGGCCAATGGAGGAGGAGGTCCCAGGCTGGGCACCGGACCTGCTGGTGCCAGGTGCCATGGCCAGCTGAAGTGGGACAGGTGGGTCTGCTGGGACTGGCCTTCCCATACAAACTATGTTTTGGAGGGTTTAATAAAGATATGGGTTAGTAACAGTCAATAGCATTCCCAATTAGTTATAACAACATGCAGAAGTATTCCCATTAACCCAACACACCAGATTTTCAACAGTTGAAAAGCAAGCATAACACATGCATATATAGAACAATAGTCGACATTACAACAGCATGCAGGTTGAATTGATGGCAACAGGCCACCAATATTGTGGTATTTTAACAGGGCACATGCATAGAAATAAATTCAATTATTTATAAACCAATAGGACATCTGTCCCAACAAATGTTTTGAGATTAGACATACCGACTGAGGTGTGGAATTGCATTTTTTATGCATATACAGTAGGGTGGAAAAGGATAGCTCAATTAACAACTTATATATCCTTCTAGATTTCACTACATTCCTATTAACTGCAGTTATATGTTCCTTACAGGTATTATTACACTACCCAATGTCCTTATATTGTGCAATTGGATTTTGCTAGATCATTATATACATGAGCTGTATCTTACATACAAACTGTCCAAGATGCAGATGTTACTACTGCATATTTTGAGAGTTGCTCACACACAATACTGCTAAGATGGTACACTGACAGCTCTACTTTCATATAATTATTTAGATATGTTCAGGTGAAAGCATAAGTTATATGTTAGCAGCTCCCTACATTTCTGGCAGCACACTAACATTTCTGGGGAACAAAATACCAAGTGCCAGATTAACCTGTACATGCTGGGCATGAACCCACAGTTGAGGGCTGTAAATATGCATAAAAGCTACTGGCGCTCCCTTCATCCACATTATATGGGCCTACCCAAGTGTGGGATAACACTGCTTAATACAACAGTACTATTTGTAAAATGCAACAATACAACAACATACCAAAGAAAATGACACAGACGCACTCCAGGAATTATACTTTTATTAAAGGATTATTTCACCTTATTTGTTGGGTTAAAACACTTTTTGTAGGCTCTCTCATTTATTTTATATAACAGTACATGCAGAATAATTACTAACATGCATGATGACGCAGCCTTTGCAACCTATCTTCATGGGCTTGCTGATTCATAGCCCGAACACCTGCAGCTGTGAAGTAAATGCAGTGATATTGAGACATACCTATCCATAGTATAGACGAGCATAGCAATTCTTAACTACTTAATACAATGGCTACTTACTCAGTACTGCGGCATTAGGCATCGCACGGGACTCCTGGATCCACTGGTCCAGTTGATCCTCCTTATGTTGCTTCAGGTCAGAGTAATGGTGCCTGACCTGCTCACCAGTGTGAGGAACGCCAGTGGCACTGGTGAGATCATGAACTAGACTGTTCAAGGCCTCCATTTTATATTGGGTGCCCTGGTACTGGCCCCGCAGGAGTCTTTCCTCATGATTGTGGAGAAGGGGCCAAACCATTACTTTGGTCTCCTCAATGCCCCATTGTTGCACTCGAAATCGAGTGCCTTCTCCAACACAAGTCATGCTGACTGCAGAAGGGAGCTACAACCAGTTATGGCAAGTATTCCCGCCTGTGGAGCTTAAATATGCTTCATTTCCCGCACTTATTTGTGATTGGCCAGTTTTGAAAAAACTCAGCTGTAGGCACACCTGCTTAGCTGATGTTAGCAATGTTTAATATTCCTTTGATAGATGTGTGTCTGTTGAAAGTGCATGGTTATGAAATGCTGCCATGGCTTAGTGGTTATGTACTGTGACTATAATGCACAGTATCCTGAGTTTGAGCCCTGTCAGTGCTTTTTATTTTCCTACTGGCCGAACTTGAATGGTTAAGGTACGGTAAAGGAGGTGTGGCCGTGTTTACCCGACCTTGCTCAACTTTGCCCAACGTTGCCCAACATTGCTCGACATTGCTCGAGGTTGCCTGACGTTGCACTAGTTAGCGCGGTGCGCAGCTACGTGCAAATATGTTGTAGGTGCACTGGTTGGCGTGGTGCACAGCTACGCACAAATACATTGAGCTTGTTAATGCGCTGCTCAGCTATGAGCAATTGGTTTTAAATATGCTAAATACTGCTAAAATGTGCTTAGCAGTGCTTTATATTGCTTAAAATAAGTTACTCATGCCTCAGAATGCATAACCATTTCACCTTCATATATATATATATATATATATATATATATATATATATATATATATATAATTCGTTCACTACTACATATAACATACATATAACGTTTGAATGCTTTTTACAAAATGTATAAATGATAAATGTCAGGAAATATTTGTGTATACAGATTTCCAACACAAAATGGAATGTGCAGTAGTGGGACTTAAACCGGGAATGCCTCCTCTTTTTGCAAAGGCTCTAACCACTACGCTATTGCTATTTTGCTTAATTTGCATATTTCTTTCTTATTGTCCTCTTCGGTGTCTAAGCTGCTAACTTTAGCTAAGCAATGGGCAATCCCGCGCAAACACACGCAAATACGGGCAGCTATATCGAAAATAAAACAAACAAAAAAAAATTTATTTTAATTTTTAAATTTGTACGAGGTTTAACATATGGGGGAGTGTAGTCTTACAATGTACACATGTGACTGGATTCACTCATGTAACTCGACATTTCTTGGGTTTTGTCAGTGCAGGGGTGTGGATTTTTGGACTGCTCGGCAGTCCGACACGCCCCTACACTTGTGCACGCTGTGTAAGCTTTAGAGTTGAGGCAGCGCGCCCTCATTAATATGCATGGCGCACAGCCATCATACTCATAGACTGGCATTTCCATGTAAGACTAATCTAGTCTTACACAGAAGATAAGTAAATCCTGGGGACTATATTTTGAGGTTAACAGAGTGTTGAATGAATATTGTTTCTAACATCCAAACTGCACTGTTTAACAGTTTTTAGCACTTTATTATCCATTGAACAGAGATGCCTTAACTGTCTTAAATACTTCAGTGCATACTTATATTAGTGTGTGTGTGTGTGTGTGTGTGTGTGTGTGTGTGTGTGTGTGTGTGTGTTTATATGTGTGTGTGTGTGTGTGTGTGTGTGTGTGTGTGTGTGTGTGTGTGTGTGTGTGTGTGTCTTTTTCTTTTAGTAGAACATTTACCCTCACTAGTACCCATTTGGAGAATTCAGACAAAAACATTGCTTCTATTTCATAACAAGTCAGTAGTATGTTAAAAGCCAAAATTTTTTAGATAGCAATTACAAATGTATGGGTGATTTTCTAAAACAGAAACACCAATGTATATAACATCCTGAAGAGAATAATTAACATTTTGACATAGTCTAGATTACATTTTAAATTATCATTCCTTTATTTCTCTTTCCAGAAATATTGAACTGAACCCATATATGCTAGCAGTATTCAAGCATGAGAATACATGCATTTCATGGGTTCATAGGTAAATACTAGGCTAGTTCTCCCGTGGGCTGTTTTAAGCCCAGCCAGTTTCCTTCTCAAAAATTAGAATTAAACCCTGTACCTGGTGTCTGTGAGGTAAACACCTTAAGCATTATTCCAGCCCCAAACCCATTTTTATTTTGTCTTCCTTACTTGAGATTATAATACAATGCCTGCAGCATAACAGGTATTAATAAAACATTATATTGTGATAACATAATAAAGACTTTTCATCTCAAATGTGGATTAAGTTGTAAGGCTATGTGAACTGTACAGGAACTGTAAGACAAAATGGTGTATCTATAGTACAGATATTACTGCATACCTAAGAGTGTTGTGAATATAAGTCCAAAGGGCTTTCCTTGCATCAAGTTTCTCTAACAACTGTCACAGGAGTCCTGTGGGGAAATATTTTACCTAAATGTAACAGCACAAACTGTAAATAAAATGCACTGCCAGGAACAATGACAAAGTATTAAGCCAGTATAAATAACTTTTATTCTTGAATTTCTTGCATCATCCACTTTGCTTAGGTAGTGTATCCAGTGATTAACTGTTAAATATGCAGATCAAAGTTCTTGAAATTTGATGACTAAATTTCATCTAGGCCAGTACTGCAGCTACAGCAGTATGTAGTTAAGCAGTCAGATGTCATCTCAAATGCTGGGCCAGTGTCAAAAGAATTATAAATATGGGTAACACATGGGCAAGCCTGCCCCCTTCTTCTACTCTTTCTTTATCTCTCTCTCTCTCTCTCTCTCTCTATATATATATATATATATATATATATATATATATATATAAAACAATTGTGTATGTGCAGATTAGCATTATCTGTCTGATCTATTGAATACCTGCCAAGCATCCAAGTCTTCCACAAAATGTTGCTATATATTGCCTATGTTACTTTGTCAGTTCTGACTCCTATATTATTCTATTGTATATTGTTAAATGCTGTTATTAACTCTCTAAATAATCTCCTTATGATGTATATTGTTTTTGGAGATTTTCTCCCTGGGCTTCCACTGAAAATGGGCTCATCTCAGCCCAGTGGACTTTCCTGGTTAACGAAAGCAAATATATATATATATATATATATATATATATATATATATATATGTGTGTGTATAGTGCGGTTGGGAGTTCCATTCCCCACAGTGACTATCATCAAGTCTCCTCTTCAGAAACTGCAATCACCCATTCTTTCTTCCTAGGAGTCACAGCTTGTCAGACCACTTGTTTCTATGAGAGGTGAACTATGTGTTCATAGAGGGGTTTCCTCATCGCTTTGAGATTTAAGGATTTTTTGGTGTGTGTACCTAACTCCCATTATGCCAACCTCCCACCCACTTGTGTGGGGTCTCACCCATGAATCAATTCATGGCTACTCCTTCCCCTTTTCTGAGATGGTCAAGTTGACAAGGCTTTGTTGAACATATTTTGATATTCTGAACCAAGCTGGACTGCCTCATAATAACCATGTTATCTACAAATGTAGTGATATTGAGGATTGGGAACACTTATTTAATGTTGCTGATGAAAAAAAGATAACTGCGCAAGCTCCAGGAATTATCCCATTGACTAATGTACTGGTGTAGTGAAAATTACTAGTCTAACTTTAAAGTAATAGTCAGATAGTTCCAAGATCAATGTTCAGGGCTCTTTTTCTAGGCTAGTTGTTGAGGTAGTTTAGAATTTCTCACCAGGGTGAAGATTTTACTGAGGTGACTAAACATTGCACACGTATTACCGGATTTGGTCACATAGGAGCAAAATACACAGTAGGTAGATTGTACATCAAACATACTTGCTACAGCAAAAACTGCCACATTTATTTATTTACATTTGTTGACTGGGAGTGTCCGACTGGATGTAGATCTATTTTCAGTGGAGGCCTGGGGAGAAAAGCCCCACAGTTATAATATACAGACAGTAGTTACATTGGATTTACATAGCAATTAACAATTTGATCAACATAGCAATTAACAAATACAAACATAGTTACAGATGAAGAACATAGTACATCAGTAGAATACTAGAATCTTTATCATCTGCGAAGTATATAAAATATATTAACAATTGCTATAATAAGAAGTTCCTGCTGTATAATAAGTAATTAGGCTTATGAGCATCCAAGCTTGCTATAATCAAGGTAGTTAGTGGGGTGGAAAGAAAGGTAGTGGGTGGATGGGGTGGGTGATATTAGAGGGGAGTTGCAAGGGCATAGCCAGCATGTTTTTAGGTGTGCTTTTAGTAAAGTTTTGAAGTGGGTGCATGATGGTACAGAAGTAATTGTGGGTGGGAGGGAGTTCCATAATTTGGCTATGGTGCAAGAGAATAGTGCTTCTCCAGCAGAGTTATTGGCTTTAGTGACCTGTAAGTGATTTTTGTTGCTGGATCTTAGTGGTCTGGTGGTGCGATAGGGTTGGAGTGGATGGTTTACTAGTTTGTGTGTGAGCTGATACCATTGAAGGAGGTGAGGGAGTTCAAGCCAGCCCAGTTCAGCAAGTGAGAGACAGTGGTGACTAGGTAGGATGCCCCGTGGCAAATTTGGTGATTTTGTTGTAGCAGGTCTTGAGTTTGCTTAGATCGCATTGCCTTATGTTGGTATATATTGGAGAGGCATAAAGTAGAGTGGAGATAAGGTGGTAATTTGCTACTGAAATCTTTGCTGCTTTGGTGAGAAGTTGCTTATTTTTGTATAACGCTCCTACCTTTTTGTGGAATTTTTTATGGTCATGGATATGTGAATGTCGAATTTTAGATTATTGACTATTTCCACTCCTAGCAATTTGGTGTGTTCTGTTGGGTATATAGTGTTGTTGTCTTTTGCTGTGATGTTAAAGTGAGAGTTGTTTTGAGTATGTTTGGTGGTTGGAAGATGAGTAGTTTAGTTTTGTTTGGGTCGAGTATTAATTGGGCATCGGATAACCAAGTTTCCACAGAGGAAAAGGCTTCCTGTGTGACTTTTTGCAGTTTGGGTAGGGACTGGGCTGGGCAGATGATTGTTGAGTCATCTGCGTATTGTATGAGTGTGCCATGTTTGGTGGCAGAGGCTAGACTATTGGTGAAAATAGAGAAGAGTAGGTCCATGAATGGATCCTTGTGGAACTCCTATAGAGACAGGTAGTTGGGGAGATATGTGATTCTGCCATACAATGGATTGTTGGTCAGACAGGTAACTCTGAAACCAGTTGCTGACTGATTGAGAGAAGGATAGGTTATTGAGGACAGAGATGAGTTGTTTCTGTGGGACCATGTTGAATCCTTTAGATAGGTCTAGGAAAGTAGCAGAGGAGATATAGCCATTGTTTTTATGCTGAAGGATAGTGTTAGTAAAGGAGAGTAAGGCAGTGGTGGTGCTATGGTTTGGTTGGAAACCATGCTGAGTATTGGAAAGGAGGTTGTTAGTAAGGCGGTAGTCTGAGACTTGAGAGTGAATGCATCTCTCTAGTATTTTGGAGAGTGGAGAGAGAATAGCTATGGGGTGGTAATTGCTTAGTTCTGTGGAGGGGCCACCTTTGTGGAAGGGAATTATATATGATACTTTCCATAGTGTGGGAATGTAACTTTCTGACAGAGATCGGTTAATCAAGATGGATACTCCACATATCTCCATATAAGGGCTAGGGGTCCCCCAGCTTTCACCATCCTTGCAGGATAAGTAATAAACATATAGTTTACTCGAATTTATTACTCTTATCCTACTAAAATTAATGTTGCTGCTCCTATTTATACTCATATTTGTAGTAGTGTGGTTGAGCACAAAACCTCCACTCCACTGTGATCAGCCTAATATGGCATTTACACTATACTACATTATTAACAAGTATGGTAAACATTTCTTACATATTGATTAAGAGGAGATGAGAGGATGTCTTCATTGTAAATCTGAACATTGTTTGCAGTTTTAGCTTATTGAATGGGGAAAGAAAGTAGATCCAGTATCTAACACAGCCTAGGGAAAATTCTAGGCTGAATGTGAAAAAAGAAAGTGCCTTTTACTAGTGTTAAGCATTTATCTTTGTATCTACAAAATAATGGAGCCCTCTATACAGTGTAGTTAATGACAGGCTGCAGAAAGCAACTGAGTAGGTGAGACTAATTGTAATGGGAGGATGTTTTATGGCGAGTCAATGGCCACTATCTGTGTTCAAACAATAGAAGGGGTCAGTCACTTTCATCTACAGGCTGCCTAAGTACACAGTCACCACTTTATGAACTATATAAATCTCAGATGCCTGACTGCAATCAGCAATGACAGCCTTCTGTGAAACGAAACCCTAGATACTGGACTACACGCCCCTCCGTTGCAGCCTGGTTTCCCCTGCATCTCGCCAGTGCCTCTCCCCTGTCATCTAATCCTGGCACCACACTATCCAGATAGATTATTGATTTCCTGTTTTTCTGCACTTTGTTTACTATTTAACTTTTGCATTTATCCTTTTAATGTACCCTAACTGGTAAAGACTCCACTGTAGTAAGTATGAAAGAAGTAAGTGAATTAAGTCACAGGTCTGCAGAAGTCGTAGAGTTCTAGATGCTCTGAGGAGCACCTTAGAGCTTTTTCATAACTTTTTGATACAGTGACTGCCTGCACAAAAGTTATGAGTAAGTAAGGACATTTAGACTTATTTTATTTCAAGGAAAACAGTTATGTCTAAATCTTAATCTTCAAAGATAACAAAACAGTTCCAATAAACTGAGATGATAAATGTTTGCAGTGATACATAAATTCTGTCTGTGAATAGTGCCTGCCACAGTGCTCCTCCCAAAAAAGATCATTACCTTCTGTGTACATTTCTGATGTTAAGTTGAAATGAAAGTGAAAGTATGAATTGCCACAGGTATATGTTATACAGCTGAGGGTCTGGGTAGTAAACCGAGCACCTGGGAATAACCCACGCTGAGAAAAGAAGAACATGCATATTTTGCAATGAACGAATCAGAGCCAAAAATGCAACCAGAAAAATAGCCACAGTAAAGTATTGAGTTGGTTTTACGTAAATGTCCACAATTTCTGCAATGCCAGAATAATGATTGCTTAACTTGAACAAATGATAGCAGTCTCAGTCACTTCCATTCACAGACCACCCATGTTATCTAGCAACTAAAGATAAAGATAAATTTTGTACAACTCAGAAATTAGGTTCTAATAAAATAAAAACAATTGACTATAGTAATTTATTTGGACCTCTAAACACATGCAAATGTGCCCACCAATTACAGCAATATGGGTGTTTACACTTCCGATGACTGACTAGGATCAAAGGAATATATAAATATATAACTAATGGCCACGTATTTAAACTTACTGTTATTAGAAGTGTACAGTGACACCTAATACAACCCCTGCACATGCCCCCACACCCATACATTACAAATAATTACAGTCACTTATATGACGGGGATTATACAACCCAGATGTTTAACTGATGTGATATGCATGAAAAAATGCATACAAAAACTTCCACAGAAGAAAGTATCATCTCAGCTTACTGCTTTCAGAATACAGTGTGTAACCCATTGCAGCCCCAGATATACCTCTTAGCTCAAATCGAGGAGAAATCTAAAAAAATAATAGAGAACAAAGGAATAGAATCAAGGATAGAAAACTGCCCATATATACTTAGAAAGTTTCTAGAAGAACAAAGTTTACATTAGCATGGTTTTTCTGAGGGTTATGAAGTGCAAAACTGAAATGTCTGTGATTGTTTAGTAACTACAATCTTCACTTATTTTTCAGAAAACCACAAAGTTTACATGAAACGGATCCAAACAAAAGACAAAATCAGTGATATTATCTACAATCAAGGACAGTTGAGACCGTCTATGTACCTAATACATGCACAAACACACACACAGGTGCCCGAGCACCTGTGATATTTGGCTGTAATTAAATGAACGAATACTTAAATAGCACTCAGCTCATTGTTGTCAAATGCAGTGTGCAACCCACTTCAACCTTCCTCAACATACCTCTTGGCTCAAGAATCAAAAAGAAGTTAAAAAGTACTGGTAGATAAAGAACCAAAATCAGGGACAGATATTCTATTTGTATAATAAAAATTTGCCAGAATAACAAGCTTTGCATTAGCATGCTTTTTCTGAAGGCTAAGTCTGAAACTGAAAAGTCTGACATTACTTAGTCACCTCAGTCCTCGATGACTTACTGGCAAACCTCAAACTTTATGAGGAATGAAACAAAATATGTGACAATCAGTGACATTCTGCAAAATTTGAAACAGTTGAGATCATCTATGCCCTCCACACACACACACACACACACACACACACACACACACACACACACACACAGATCAGCCATTAATTAGAGACACTTGTATGACTGTGGTTGTATATCTCAGATGTTGATTGTGATAGTAAAAATGAATACCTACATAATAACTTCCACTTAGGACTATATCTTTTCAGTTTAGTGTTTTCAAAATACAGTGTTCAACCCATTGTAAACCACTCTCTTTCTCTCTGACACACATACACACACACACACACACACACACACACACACACACACACACACATGCGCGCGCACGCGCGCACAGACACACACACACACACAAACACACACACACACACACATACACACACACACACACACACACACACACACACACACACACACGTGCGCGCATGCGCACAGACACACACACACACATATTTTTCAACCTCTTAGCTCAAGAATCAATGAGAAAATTAAAAAATAATGGTGACAAAAATTTTGAAACAGGTATTTCTCTTATTATACTTAGAAAGTTGCTAGTATTAACACTTTGCATTAGAGAGCTTTTTCTGAAGACGACAATGTACCTAACACTTTAGTCATAGGTGACTCTATAGTTAGGCACACTGATGTCCCACTCACCAGGCTGAACAAGGAGAAAATTACAGTCAGCTGCCTGTTGGGTGCCAGGATCCGCCACATAATGCATGCACTCAAGTCACTCCACAACAAGTACAAATACGACTCTGTCATTGTCCATGTTGGAGTAAATGACTTGAGACGTACCTCCCTGGACTACGTAAAAAGAGTCATGGAAGAGCTTTCGGATTACGTGGCCCAGGAAGGTATTATTCTAACCCTGAGTAGCATCCTGCCTTCACCCAGAATGATGCCACAGTATAAGGACAAAATGATTGACTTCAACAATTGGCTAAGCTTCTGGTGTCATTCAAAGGACATCCAGTATCTGTTTGTCTGGGAAGATATGATCGACAAACCACGATGCTTTGCCATAGATGGTCTGCACCTGTCACCCCTGGGATTCAGGTTACTGGCTAAAGCTCTTGCCACCCCTATAGTGCCTTTTTTTAGGCAAGGTTCAAAGGACAAAACCACCACCGTAACAGATACAAGCATGCAAAATCTGAAAGTAATGCTATTCAATGCTAGAAGTCTAAACCTCAAAATGCACTCTCTCGAGGCACTTTTAAAAATGAAGAACATCGATATCTGTGTAGTAACTGAGACCTGGTTCAAGGCTATCAGAGCACCCGTGCAATACCAGGCTACAACTCTTACCACACTTTTTGGCCACAAAACCAAGACCAAAACACTAAAGGTGGAGGAGTGTCCATAGTCACCAAGGATATTCACACCTCCAGGCTAATCTAATTGCCCAACACAATGCATCTGAAATTCTCTAGATACAACTAACACTAGGTAAGACTGCAGTCCAAATTGTAGCTTGCTACAGATCCCCCACCATGCCCCAAGATTCTCACTACACCTTTCTAAACATACTGGAAAATATTAAGATACAACCAAACACCCTAATACTGGGTGATTTCAACTACCCTACCATTAATTAGGAAAGCTACTCGGGTACCAACACCTTTTCCCAACGGTTCTTGGAATTCATAAATTCCAATGCCCTGGATTAACTAATCCATTGTCCCACCAGGGGCTCCAATATTCTAGACCTGGTCATTGCCAACATGGGAGATAGATGCTCCACACCAGTGGTCACCCCCTTCATTGGTCAGGTCTGACCATAATCAAATCACCCTTGACATCCATATCCCATCCCACCCTCCCTGTAAGGAAACCTCCGTAAAAAACTTTTCCAAAGTCAACTTCATGCTACTCAAGTCAGAAGTGACAAACTTCATGACACCCATGCAGACAGGATCTGAAAGTTTGACTGCCGAATCCTACACCAAGGCACTGTACGAGCACATCAACTTGTGCATGAATTGTGCCATCCCAAATAGAACCAAGATGCTCTCCTCCAAAAAAAGGAAGCCAATCTGGTGGTCCCCTGCTATAAACAAACTATACAACAGAAGGAAGAAACTGTTGCAGAAAAGAGGATGTAAAAAACTCCCTTACCAGTCTCAGTAAGAAGCTGAGATCCCTCATAAAATCCTCAAAAGCTAGTTATGAAAATAAATTTGCCAAAGATTCCAAAGACAACCACAAGGCATTCTATAGTTATGTCAAGAATCTAAATGGCAATGATCAGATCTGCTCTGAGCTACAACAGAATGGCATTAAATATACTGATCCCAAGGATATTGTCAATATCCTGGCAGATCGATTTAGTGCCAACTTCACCCCCTCTCACCCCCCTAAAGGGCCCATCTCAATACCAAGATTGCCAAATTCCAGTAATCATGCCACACAGGTAGAAATCGCACTCTCCAGAGCTAAGAATACAGCATCCATGGGACCAGATGACATCCCGGGCTGTGTACTACATGAACTACAAAATGAACTGGCACCTCACCTAAGTGTCATGTTTAATCATAGCCTCACCTCAGGCTTCATGCCACCAAGTGGCGCACAGCTACAGTTATCCCACTCTCGAGTCACTCCACAAGGGGGGATCCACCTTGGATCCCAGGAACTACCGTCCCATCAGTCTGACGAGCCTGATCTGCAAGGGCATGGAACGCATTATCATGGAACTTATAAACAAAGACAATGGCAACCTTCAAACACTGGACCCCACCCAGTTTGGGTTCAGGAAGGGCCGATCTTGTCTCCTGAACCTGATAGACTTCTTTGAATCAGTCTCCAGAGTTGTGGAAGAGGGTAAGGCTGTCCACACAGCCTATCTGGACCTCGCCAAGGCCTTTGACACCATCCACCACTCTGGAATCATAGATAAACTTACTAAGCTGGGCATAAATCCCTACATCACTCGATGGGTTGCCAACTGGCTTACTGACAGAACCCAGACTGTAAAAGTAGCCTACTCCAAATCCAGCTCAAGACAAGTGACAAGTGATGTACCTCAGGGTTCAGTCCTGGGACCGCTCTTGTTTGGCATCTACTTCTCTGAAGTATAGGCCAACTCTATGGGACCCTGGCTAACAAAGTTCGTAGTTGACTGCAAACTGGGAGCCATTATTGAATCCCCAAATGATGTGGATATTCTACAAAAGGGCATTACAGAAACAGATGCTTGATGGCTGAACCATGGGCTCAAGCTTAATGCCAAGAAATGTGTAGTTATCCCCTTTGGAAAAAAACATGTACCCATGAATTACCACATAGGTGGCAGTACACTAAACATCGAAAGTGTGATGAGAGACTTAGGGACACAGATGGACACTGGTCTCACCTTCGATAACCACATTGCCACAACAGTCAGGAAATCCTTCTATGTGGCACACCTCATCACTAAAAGATTTTCATCCAGAAAAAAAGAGGTCATTGTCACACTGTACTCATCCCTCATTAGACCCATTACAGAGTATAACCCCCCCCCCATTTGTTATGTACCTCATAAGACATCTGCAACAGCTGGAAAGGCCGCAGAAATACCTCACTAAAAGAATCACAGGCCTAAAGCAGATGCCATATGCTGACCGTCTAAAAAAACTCCAGCTATACTCTGTCACATATCGTCTACTCAGAGGTGATCTCTGCTTAAAATACAAGGCCATGTCAAACCCAGAGCTGTTGGACACGCTGCACTTAAAGAAATCCCAATCTCTCAGAGCCACACGCTCCAGGGATCTAAACCTTGTCATCACAATGAACAAAACATGCTGGAGGGATAGGTTCCTGACCCAGAGACTCCCCATACTCTGGAATAGACTGCCCATACATATCAAGCAGAGTGCCTCCTTGGCCCTCTTCAAAAGGAACCATGACGATTGGATGGGAGATAGGAAATTCACCCCGGGAATCATGTCAGTTGCCCTGCTAGACAGGGGTCCAGGGAAGTAAATATTGTGGGAAGAAATATCCAGGGAATTGTTATAGCTAGGCTTGTATAGGCCCTGGGGCCGATAGCCTAGTACTGACCTATGAACCTATGAACCTATTTAGTGATTGTAGTACTCATTGCTTTGCCAGGGAAAAAAGCACAGACTTTGTAAGAAGGGAAGCCAAGAAATCAGGGCATTCTGCAAAGTCAGGGTTAATTGAGAGTATCTATGCCCATACACACACACACACACACACACACACACACACACACACACACACACACACACACACACACACACACACACACACACACACACACACACACACACACACACACACACGCACGTGCACACACACACACACACACACACACACACACACACACACACACACACACACACACACACACACACACAGATATGGCCATCACTTCCATCCATTTGTAAGACTGTAGTTGTACACCTCATATATGGATTGTGATCACATGAATGAATAAATACATAAATAACTGTCAGACACAAATGTATCTTTCAGCTTGCTACTGTCAGACTGCAGTATGCTACTCACTACAGCCTTGCCCCTCCCCCATCCAACATACCTGTTACTCTCTTAGTGCAAGAATCAAGGAGAAAGATAAAAAATAGCAGGATAAATGGATAAAATAAGGGACAGATATTGCTCTTTATGTACTTACAAAAATGCTAGATCAACAGGCTTTGAATTAGTATTTTTCTAAAGTCTATTAAGTCTGAAACAGAAATTTCTTGTCATTATTTAATGACTGCAGTTCTAACTGAATTGCCATAAAAAATATAGACTTTATAAGGAGCAGAGTAAAACATGAGGTAAAAAAAATTCTGCAGAATCAGCAACAGCTGATTGAATTTAAGGCCCTCAATATATATATCTATATATATATATATATATATATATATATATATATATAGATATATATAGATATATATATATATATATATATATATATATATATATATATATATATATAGATATATAACATCTGATATGCAAATATATACACATACTAGACATTTGGCACTGTTAACATTGACAATAAGTGATTTGGTCACATTGACTAATGCTGATGTCACATTCCTGTCACTTGTAATAAATGGGAAAAAGTGGAGTGACAATGACATACACATACAAATAAAATAAATAGTACTGTCTCATATATATATATATATATATATATATATATATATATATATATATATATATGTGTGTGTGGGTTACTATCAAAATGTCGATCGCCCCTTGCTGACACCACTAACGCGAACTCCGAACTGCGATTGTTGATAATGTCGAACACTGATATTCCGAAATGCATAATCTCGCCCCCCTTTTGACCCATGGTAGCACTTGTTTTGTGGTGTAGCAGTCGGAAATGTCTTTTTGTCGATATCTTGAGGAATCAGCATTACGGCTTTCGCATAAAGGAGTCAACAGTATGTACATTCAACGATGGACGATCGACATTATGATAGTAAACCTGTATATATATATATATATATATATATATATATATATATATGTGTGTGTGTGTGTGTGTGTGTGTGTATATATCATCTCTATAGCTCTCAATTTATATATATATATATATATATATATATATATATATATATATATATATATATATATGGGTCCCCTTCAGTCGATCGAATGTTCACAAGTTCGAACCACATATGGCCGAGACCATATGTTCGAACTTGTAAAAGTTCGATCGGACTAAATGGAGATCTCCGTACAGAGTGGAAAGGAAAGATTTCCCATTTCCGCAATGTAGTGCGATCTCGGAGTTGGTATATTTAAGTAAAGGGGTGTGGGTGGTGCAGGTGGGCATAGCCCCCATGCTATAGACATTTAGTTTTGGGTTTTTTTGTTTTATGTGTTTTTATTTCAGTGTTACGAGTTCTGACATATGGTCTCGGCCATATGTGGTTCAAACTTGTAAAAGTTCGATCTAGTGAAGTAGATCCATATACATATATATATATATATATATATATATATATATATATATATATATATATATATATATATATATATATATATATATACATGGGTCTACTTTGTTTCATTGAATCTCATTTCACCGAATTTCATTTCACCCTGACCACTTTGCTGAAAACTCAAATGCTGAAAACTCATTTCACTGAATCTCATTTCACTGAACTGCAGTTAGTATATATGGCACTGTGCAGAGTACTGTAAGGCAAGTAAAAAAGTATATGCCCTTTTCCCCACTGTAGTGTGATCCTGGAGTTAGTATATATAGTTGGGGGGTGTGGGGGCACAGCTCCCAACATTGGGGGTGTGTGAGTGGCGTAGCCCCCCCCCCCCACTTAGTTTGAGTACATATTGTCTTCTGCAGACAGTTAATCATTGGTTTGCAACTATGCATGTCTTCTGTTTAAAATGTATTGTTTTGAAGTTTTTGGTAAAATACAATAGAAAACAAACAAGGAGGGGGCCATGCCCCCCACCCTCCTCCTAACTATATATACTAACTCCATGATCACACTACAATGCGGAAAAGGGCATATACCTTTTACTTGCCTTACAGTACTCTACACAGTGCCATACATACTAAGTTCAGTTCAGTGAAATGAGTTTTCAGTAATTTGTGTTTTCAGCGATGTGGTCAGGGTGATGTTATTTCACTTTCAGTCAGATGGCTTCAGTGAGCCAGTAGAAATTGCTACTTTATAAAGCAGCCCAGAGGGCCACTTTTAAAGCAGCGATCTTTCTGCTATTTTGAAGATGGGAGAAAGACCTGTAATAAGATGTAATTGCCTTATTCTTGTTTTGGAGAAGGCGTAGCATCCAACTGGGAAGATCTTGGAATGCAGAGTTCTGTGCAGAACAGGGAAAGTAATTTTTATTTCTAAGAGAAAATAGTAAAATTAAGACAGAACTTTCTCTTTTTTTTTTTTTTTTTTTTTTGCTTCATTTTGTTTTTCATGTTGGGGGTCTGCAGCCCAGCAGTTTGTGTGTCAAGCTGCCTGTGTGGACAGTGAGCAGAATATATGCACAGTGTAAGGTGTATGGTGACGACTTAATATGCAAGACACATTTTACAGATACTGCAACTAAGTAATGTATATAACTTGGACATTGAGGAACAGCTCCTGCAAGTTTAGTCTCAGATAGTCTTGATTATTATTACTGTTACAGTAGCCAAGCTAGTCAGCTGCAAACTCCTCTTGTATCTTTTCCTTGTTGATCATGTAATAAGGATCTGTTACCCAGGATATGCAATTTTCTACTATCTCTGCAGCCAGTTTGGTAGATATGGACATCCTCAGGCAATGTAGCAATTGTTTTATATTTATTGATAACCACCTAATTCTTAAACAAACTGATACAGAATGTGAGAGATGTAGTTACACAATGTTCCAAGTATTTTTAATACAAAACATGTTGTCAGTAGCACACATACTGCACCCACCTCACCTAATATGGACGAGACACATAGACTCACATATGCTGAGGATCATAACTGTAATCTTCCTAAACTCCAAAGGCCTCCCAGACATTGCACCAGCAAAACGTATCCTCAAAAACCTCAAAAGCACTCCTTCAAAGCAACACCTAATATGACACATACAACCACATTTCACAGCATCTCATCTCCTAAGTCCATAAAGGAAACCACCACACAACCCAATATTTAGGTCATGGGAGACTCCATTGTGAAAAATACAATGTCCCACTCATCAAGCTGAGGAAGGAGAGAGTCGTGGTCAGTTGGCAGTCAGCGCCATGATCCATCAGATCACTCACACACTCAGATCATTGAACCGCAAGTACCATATTGACTCATTTATAGTCCATGTGGGTATAAACAACCTGAGACATTAATTCCCCAAATTATATGAAGACAGACATGATGGAACTCTCAGACATGTGTCCCAGGCTGGTGTAAACATAGCATTGAGCAGCATTCTACCTTCTCCAAGGATAATGCCACAATACAAACCCAAGATAATTAACTTTAATAATAACTTTAGTAGTTTTTGGTGTCACTGGAAGGAGGTAGGAAATTTGTCAGCCCGGGAGGATATAACTGACAAACCCTGCTACTTTGCTAGGGAAGGTCAGCACCTTTCCCCTCTAGGCTTTTGTATATTGGCTAAAGTCTTGTCCTCTCCTGTGGTGCCTTTTTTTAAGCATTGTCAACCTGATAAATCTTCTGACACAGCAAAACCAACCCAAAAAATCTAAATGTGCTACTGCTGAACGCAGGAGTCTAAATAAGAAACTCCACTGTCTCAGCCAAAATTCTGGTCATTCTCAGAATAACACCCCTATTTGGCTGCATTTGGTCATGCTCCCAGTGTAATTTTATTTATGTAGAATGAATCGCATTTGAGAGATGTGGAACTTGTGTTTAAATTTGAGCACGTGCATAATTGTGACTTAAAAGGAGTAATATATTTGGCCTTCTGTCATTTTTTTGCCATTATTTTATAAAGGCAAAACTGAGCGTAATTTTTACAGGAGTTTTGAGCGCAATTATGATATTACTAAAAAGAATGAGAATAATATGTTATTTAAACACACCCTCAGTTGTCACCAGCATGAGATATTTTTTATTTATTATTCTTGAACAGGTTGTCCATAACTGCCAGGGAGGCCCATTGGTGTTACATGTCAAATACCTTGAGCTCATTTGGCAAATTCGGCTGAATACAGGTGACGCTCCAGGTCTTAATGAAGCCACATCCTTTAGAAATATTCTTAAAATGCATGCTTCCAAGTTATGAATATGCTTTTAATAGTAATATTCAGGGATCAGTTTGCATGATATAACTTATTAATGTTTCACTGTTTATGTATTTATTTTTTTTGTACTGTTACATATAACTTATTAATGTTTTATTGTTTATATATTTTTTGTACTGTTACATCTAGCACTGTTCTGTTTTCTTCACTTACACTTTAAAATTTGCTTCTTTCAGCTAATCATGTGATATATGCTTCACTATTTAAATGAGTGTTTGTTTTAGTTGTAGTCTTCTGATGAATTCCTTATTCAGCATGGACGAAAGCATTAAACTTTTTTATTAAATTTGTGACAATTGTTCTTTTGTAGGTTTTTCTTTTTTTTATCAATTTAGTGCCCTATCATTTTGTCTTGGTTGTTTGTTCTGTGCTAGTTGCTCCATTTTTGTTGAGGCTAATTAAACCTACCAAAGTCAAATTTGAGGTAAAAATGGCCTTCAAGGCGAAGAGCAACCACAAAGTTTTCTTCAGGTATGTCTGCAATGTCAAAGCCAATACACAACAGTGCACTAAATTAATTACAACTGATGCCACTTATACTGAGCTGGACGATATAGCAAATCTACTGGCTGACAAATTTATATCTAATTTTATCCCCCTCTCTCCCTCCAGACACCCCTCAGGAAATACCTACAAACATAGCTCTCCCAACTATCACTAGGGAACAGGTCCTCATGGCACTCTCCAAGGCCAAGACCATTGCATCAATGGGTCCAAATAATATCCCAAGGTTCCTCCTTAATAGAATAAAATTGGGACTATTTGACCTACTAGAATCACCATTTAGTCACAACCTCCAACCAGGCTTTGTGCCAAACAAATGGAAGACTGCAACAGTTATCTTGCTGCACAAGGGTGGGATACTCACAGGGGAGTCTACCACCAGAAAAAGGCTGGTCACTAGTGAAGTGCCTCAGGGCTCAGTGCTAGGAATCTTCAGATCTGGCATCTTCTTTTATAAATTCAAGGCTAATGTCAAAGACCTCTGGCTGACCAAGTTCACAGATGATTGCAAATTTGGTGCAGTTATTGAATCTCCCCAAGACACAAATGAACTCCAAAAAGACCTGACACAGACTAACTGGCACCAGAGTTATGGTTTAAAACTCAATGCCAAGAAGTGCATAGCAGTAGCTTTCATAAAAACAGTTACCCCTGCAAATTACTACATTGATAATACATCCTTAAGAGTAGATTCTGTATTTAGGGATTTGGGAATGCTTGTAGACAGTGACTTGGCCTTTGACCATCACATGTCTACTTTAGTGATGAAATCATTCTATATTGCACAACTTATAAACAAGGGTATGGCATCTACGTCAAAAGATGACATTGTTTTGTTTTGCTCTGTTGTACTCTGCCCTTACCAGACTAATTACTGAGTACAATTCCCCCTTGAGTATGCACCTACCTAGGCATATGTGACAACTGGAGTGTTCACAGAAGAGCCTCTCAAAAAGGATACATGGTGTAGAAAACAAGTCCTGTGTGTACCACCTCAGTGCCTTCTCCTTATATTCAGTCTCCAACAGGCTGCTGAGAGGTTACCTATACCTGGCCTACAAAGCATTCTCTGATCCAGCATTAATGGACTGGTTGCACATCCACAAAACAAATAACAGCAGAAATACCTAATCCAGGGACCTAAACCTTGTCAGCAACATAAATAAGACATGCTGGAGGGACAGGTATGTATGGCACACAAGTAGATACCACACTGGCTGCTATTTCCCATTGGAAACAGCAATCTGTGAGATCATCATTGACAAGATAAACTTGATCAGAAGAAACCTCATTGAGTGGGTTTATGTATTTATATGAAGCATATTGTTTTTAGATAAAATATCTGGCGGTTTGTTTATTTTTTTGTTATTTTGAATGTATTGATTAGGTATATTTCTGTTTTATTTTAATTTTTTAAAAGCATACCCCTACTTTTCAGTAGGAGATATGGAATCTTGTACATCCATGTAAGATACCACCAAGTCAGGTAAATGGGACTGATTTAATGTCACCAAACATGAATCAGCCGTAGTTAATTACACCAGAAGTAAAAACAGATAATAAAACGAAAAACAATCTGATAAAAAGCACACACTTTATTTAACAAAATAAAGCTTTTGGGTGTTACCCTTCCTCAGTATTATAAAAACTTGCTTAAAACATTTTCCTTTTATACATTATTTCAAAAAACACACATGGCATAGCCATCCAATAAAATCAAACAAACAATCAAATTATTAAATTAACTTCAACTTTTTAAAATTCTTTTTATATTCACATCATTTATCTTAAGTATGCAAAAATCATTTAGTAACATAATAGAGCCAAACTAATGCCCTAAATATAATAATTTTATAAAAATATCAAATCCAAAATAATATTATTCATATTTCTACTTGTATTGTTTCTGTTTTGCCACTAATACTAGCTTTATGGTTATCATATTGTTAATGATTTGATTATGATTTAATGTCTCAGCCAAAAGGAAGGCACCTCACGAGTGTAGCACCTTCCTTATGCTGTATCATAGTTTCAGTAATGGAAAATGAATCTAAACACTTACTGCAATAACAGAGCTCACAACCTTCTGACTTTTCAAAATCAAAGATGAGAGTTCTATCTGTTGTACCAGCAAATTTATGAAAAAAAAAAATATTTACTTATTTGCAGAAAAGGGGTGCTGAGCCTTGAAACATCTTTCACCCAAATCTGGTGAGGCTTAGACAATAATGAAACTTGTGAGCTTTTGTGGGGCAGCTTACATTTTTTCCAACACTCTATCTGATGACAATATCAGGAAATATGTACTCCAGGCATGAGTGTATAAGACGACCCCTTATCATTTTAGTGTCGGATTTCATGTTTCTAAGATCATGTATCACATAATGTAAACTATAATTGTTCATTACACATTAAACCATTTTCAAGCAACATGCATGCTAATGCAAGGTTATTTTTTAATATATTTTTGAAATGTATACTGCCCAGTTCCTTTCTGTTCTATAATTATGTAAGACTGTGGTTGACACAGCACATAAAAATATGATTTGCATCCAGCAGGTTTATATACAAGACAAGCAAGCACATTGTTATTTTATTTTTATAGCAAGTCAGAGTTCTGCCTGTAAGCGAGCTGTTTTAAAATGAATCACTAAGTTATTACTTGTCTAACGATTAAGACACAGTAACCATTACTAAGTGCAAATTCTGTGGTGTTACCCCAGCAGCTGTGTTAAATGAGACTGGCCACAGGCAACTAGGATGAAGGTAGAAGTCGGGTGACTCAAACTTAGGTTTTCAGGGAGACATTCGTTCACAACTTATTATTATTTTATTAGCTAACCAGGTAAGCCCACTGGGCACAATTGCCTTTTCAAGGGTGACCTGGAAACATTGTTTGTTTAAGTGATTTGTCCGAAGTGACACAGCTTGCAAGTGGACTCTGAGGAAATGAAACCTAGGACTGCAGGATGAAGTTCATAGTTTTAGTCCATTTTGTGAAATGTAAATACATCATTCTTGACAAATTAATATCTTACTCACTTATTATTGTAAGGACAGTTTGCAGAAAAGCAAGTGTCAAGTCTACCATCTTTTATCTGAGTGATATGAGATTTTTCCCTTTTTGGTATAATCCTTTTGTCTGTGCCGTCACATGTAATTGTTCTGGAGATGATCTTAATGACATACAAAAGTGTTGTGTCTTCATTAATTAACTGTTATGGATCCATTCATTGACAAGGAATATTTGGAGATAGTGTAATCTAATAAACATTATGAAACATTAAGAAACATGAAATGTAGCAAATGAAAATACAGAAGGTGATCATTTGTTTTTCAGATATTAAATTATATCCAAACATTAAGTTTTAACATACACAGACATGGACTGCTCTGTCTTTTTTATAGGCTGATAGGTGTGAATCATACACTGTATGAGATTAATATTGCTCAGAAAAGTGGGATGACGACGGTGCCTTCCCTCTACTAATTCTCAGAGATACGGTTCACATGAAAATAATGCACTTGCCTACTTTAAGCTTGGATTTCAGAAATAAGTTGCCCTTTGTGTTGCTGAGCACTTGAATAGAAAGGTTTCCTGCTGCTGAAGCCCATTGGCCAGGATTAAGAACTCCAAGACAGCTGTATCCGTCTTTAACAGGCCTTGATCCCTTACCATTTTCTTCCTGCTGTCCAGCTCATCAACTTTTCCCATCACTTCACACTTATCTCTTCAATGCCACAATGAAGATGAGATCTGACAAGGTAGTGCAGCGGGGGTGTCCTGAGGCTTTAGCAAAGACAAGCGCTTCTTAGCGACTCCTTCTGTCAGGGGCTGTAACTATTTGCAGTGTCAATGCACGCTAAGTTTCAGTTCTAGAAAGCAGTCTGAGGTTAGTGTACTGTGAATACTTCACACATCATTTTAAACAACTTCTACATGATACAAGGCTCGTAATCAGCACATGTTTTCTCTGCTTAAAATAACACGGGAAGTCATCTCTATCAGATACATATATTATGCAAAGTCTCTTACATGTAGACTAACAAGTCACTCGTATGTTATTGTAAATACATGAAAAAATATGCATTGTTTTGTTTTAAATGTGTAGCAACTTCTTATGTAGCAACCAGTGTTATGGATTTCTTCTTTCTTGTGTCACAAAACTATAAACAACATTATGACGTGGCTAACATCTTCAGACTAATTTCTGCATCTCAGTAGGCAATGATAAAAGAAAATTCCAAATAGGGACAGGCATACAGTGAACAAAACCGTACAGACTGAGAGCGCCAAAATATAATTTTTGTATATTTTGTCAGTATAACTAAAATGAATAATTTAAGGGAAAGCATATCATTTGTGAGTATAAAAGCTTATATATAAATATACAGAGATCTTTCAGTGTAGTATCTTGTACCACTGAAAGTCAGAGCCACTATTCAACAAACTATAATTGCATGATGTGTCATTTTGTTCAAAGAATACCATATGTCAGTATAAATTAAAGGTTACAAGCAAGTGGACAGACTTTTACAACAACCTTACCCCAGGGCTTTTGAAGGGCCCCTGCACTGGCAATGATATACCAGGTATTTATTTTCTTGTTTAACTTATGTTTTATTTGACTTTCATAGGTTCATAGGTAGGTAGTAGGCTATCAGCCCTGGGGTCTATATAATCCTAGCCAAAAAGGTTCCCTGGTTTTCGCCACCCAAGAAAATGATTTTCCTGTGCCCCTGTCAAGCAGTGCCGCAGAAGGGATCCCCGGGGTGAATTTTCTATTTCCCATTCAGTCATCAAGGTTTTTCTTAAAGAGGGCCAATGAGGAGCTTTGCTTGACATGAATGGGTAGTTTGTTCCAGAGTATGGGAAGTCTCTGGGACAGGAATCTATCCCTCCAGCATGTTCTGTTTATTGTTGTGACAAGGTTTAGGTCCCTGGAGTGTGTGGTTTGGAGAAATTGGGATTTCTTTAAGTGTAGCTTGTCCAACAGCTCTGCATTTGACATAGCTTTATATGTTAGGCAGAGATCACCTCTGAGTAGGCGATATGCGACAGAGTAGAGCTGGAGTTTTTTGATACGGTATGCGTATGGCATCTGTTTGAAGACGTTAATCATCTTAGTGAGGTATTCTGTGGCCTTTTCAATTGCTGTAGGTGTCTTGTGAGATTCATGCCAAACGGGGAATTGCACTCTATAATGGATCTGATGAAGGATGAGTAGAGAGGAACAATGACCTCCTTTTTTCTAGAGGAGAACCCTTTTATGATGAATTATGTAGGGATTTGACCATTAGTGCAGCAGGAGAAGAGAACATCATAACATTGTCTGGGAGAGCAAGCATATCTGCGGTAGTGGTGCTGCGGTAGCGTTGTCACCTCACAGTAAGACGTTGTCCTGTTCGATTCTCAGCTACAGCGTCTTCTGTGTGGAGATATGCATGAATGGGCGTACCTTCGTTCATGGTTGTGCGTCAGGGCCGGCAACTCGGCACGTAAAAATCTCCTGCCAATCATTAGCGGACCAGAGTTCTGCTGTGGCAACCCCTAACCGGGAAAAGCTGAAAGACACAGCAATTAAAATATCATAGAAAATCATATGTACAACCAAACCCCATCCTTGCCAGATGGAAATCTATTCAACTGCTCCTAGACATGTATCCAAAAGTTTTATTTTGAAAGAATATATCAGCATAAAATATTTAGGAGGTTAAAGGGAATGCCAAAGTCTAACAAACATTACTCATTCTTTAGCATAGCATTCTGTTTGTGTGACAGCCCACAGGTATCATTCTTAGTCTGACAGCTAATGCACTATATAACATTGTTCACAGTATCTCTGTAATCTAAACTTCTGCTGCAAATAAGCGTTGCACAGAAAATGAATAAATATTTTCTCCTTATCAATACAAATGGGTGATATGGTGGTGTAGCAAAGAGCATCACACAGCTTGGTTCTCCAGCTTAGTTCTTGTTTGGAGTGCCTTCAGTGTGGAGCCTGTACCTTCCCATTGTGTCCCTATGAGTTTTTGTGAGGGGCTCTGGCTCCCTCCCATATCCAGAAGACAGGGTACAGATAACCTGGTGATCCACCAACTTCCTAAAGTAGTGTGTGTGTGTGTGTGTGTGTGTGTGTCTGTGTGTGTGTGTGTGTGTGTGTGTGTGTGTGTGTGTGTGTGTGTGTGTGTGTGTGTGTGTGTGTGTGTGTGTGTGTGTGTGTGTGTGTGTGTGTGTGTGTGTGTGTGTGTGTGTGTGTGTGTGTGTGCACCCTATGATGACCGGCATCTTTCCCAGAGTTAGTTCCTCTGTCTTATGCCAAGTGAGTGATGGTATTGGCTTCAGCTCCCAGTGAACCCTAAACTGGGTAGAATGGACAACTGGTGCCATCCGGTGACTCACATAGTAAATAAATAATTAAATTATTCAACTCCCACTTCTTTTTTTTTTTTTTTGTACAGGTAGCATCATCACCCAGTCCAGATATACCTCAGGATTCATGAAGCTCGGCGCAAGGCCGGCGTTAGGCTTGCACCGACCGTGCGATGTGCAGATGGCACAGTAGCGCCATATGCATATTAATGAAGGCGAGCTGCCGCCACATCCAAGTGCATAGGAAATGAGAGCGAGTGCATGGGGCGTGTCGAAGCGCCGCATGGAGGCGTGGAAATGTCGGCTGTTGACGTGCAACCTAAAATGCTGAATATTACAGTCTGCCTGCAATAGTAATCACACCTGTCAGTGTCTGTGGATACTGAAACGTATGCAAAGCATGCAAGACAGTTCTTGCGAACACAAAATTAAGAAGCAAACACAAATGCATGTTAGCGAATATCGATTCTCCATCCCTCGAACAAATGACATTTAAAACCATGTGCCAGTATTCTAATGCAGTGTTGATAGTTATACCAAGTGGAAGCAAAAGGCATCGTGTTAGCACGCCGCCATTAGCTAAGTCTAGCCCAATGGTTAGGGTTACCACCTGTCCCACATTGTGAGGGACAGTACACATTTGGGCAGTTGTGCCCATACCAAAGCCATTATAAATGTAAAATATCCTGCGACCATATGACATAATTATGTCCCACATCACATGTAATAGTCACATACAATAGTTATTACCATATGTAACATACCTACATGTTACAAGAAATAGAATAAGCAAGTAAATGAAACAGAAGAAGCATATAAACTGCTACAACAATAAGCTAACATGTAGGCATAAAACAAAAGTACTGTCCGTTGTACTGACCGTAGGTATGTGTTGTCCTGTAGAATCTGATTTGCGTCCGGAATATATCCCATCCTGGCCATATGAAAAGGTGGCAACCCTACCAATGGTCAGAGCATTCGGCAAAAATCTGCCCATTTGTGGTCCAAGCTGTTCTTGTCAGGATGTGTCAAAGATGAACGGGTATTACCCGGGTGTACCTACCATGTCATGAAAGATAAGTATTTGCGTGTACCTATGTGCGTGATGCACAGCATGTGTAAGGTGAAAAATGGTAGGGTAGTCTTCACAACCATACAGGTACCAGAGATATGTAGTGTATGCAATGTGTTCCCTTGACCGTGCCATGGGCCATCAACCAAAGAAGGGATGGATGGAGTGTGTGGAATATGGGTGTGTGGGGGGGTAATGTAATAATCCGCAAAGGCGAGACTGTGTTGGATGCACAATAGGTGAACTGGAGGTGTATGAGGGAGCAGTGGGTGAATCAGAAAGAAACACAAAGAACAAACATACACATCCGCAATACAACCTGACAGGCCATACTGTAGAACACAATCACACAAATATATGAATATTAAAATGTGCAATACACATGTACAGAAACGTCACCGGCGCATACCCACATAATAGTCTGGACGGAACTGAGCCATCCAACTGCAACACACCTGGATGCATAATTGAATACCCATCATCCCCTCTACAGCACACAACCCCCCCCCCCATTCCTGAACGTCCATCAAATCCAGCCATACTCGGGCTACTAGCTTGGCGCAGCCATATCTGTACATAGTGACCACTACTCATATCTAGTAGGCAGTGTCATCCTATGCAGTGTCAGGATTGCAAACTATGTATCCCTTGCATGTAAAACCCTATCACATTTTTGTAAGTCCAGAAAAATCAAAGGTTATTTGCTTGTTCAATTTTTGGATATCCCTCATGGGATAAGTATCCTGTGTAAACATCAGACTTGGTATCACGACACAATGTCCAGTCCTGTAGACATCTGGACACAAGTTGTATGTGCAGTAGCGGTTCACAAGACTGCTCAGCCTCCTGCTGGTCATGCAGAACCTACTACCCGGGATCAAACACCTGCCCGTGATGCACGTCTCCCCACATGAATTATTGAGAAAATATATTGTACACATTCGTATAGTGGCACTTGGATATAGGGCGATTAAGGCGCTGATGTAAGCAGGGTACCTCCTGTCCCACTTTGTGAGGGACAGTCCCTGTTTGGGTAGGTGTGTCCTGACCAAGAATGATACAATGGCAAATGTCCTGTGATTCTAGGAAATAACTATGTACCATATTTCATGTAACAGTTGCCTAAAACAATTATTTCTGGATGTAAAATACGTAAATCGTACAAGAAACAGAATGAGCAACTAAAGTGCTACAGGAATAAGCTCTCATCTAGGAAAATAATTAATGTTCTAAACCCTGTACTGACCGTGGGTATGTGTTGGCCTAAACAATCTGGTGTGTCCAGAATATATCCCATCCTGGACATATGAAAATGTGGCAACCCTACCAATGGTCAGAGCATTCACACAATTACTGGCCAGCCTCTTAATCACTCATAAAACCAGTGACCTTTGGAGGAAAGGTGTTGAATGACACTTGAATGAGTAATGACAATAATTAAGAGTACAAGACGCTTTTAACTTTAGAAAATAAGTATTAATACATATGCTCTGAATCTGTCAACACGTTTCAAGTTAATAGTACTAATATTGTAGAAGTGTCCGTGATTGTCCCTGATTTGTCCTTGCCTTGTCCCTGTCACTGTTGAAATTAGTCCCTGAGTGTTTGAGAGGTCCGTACACATATGTACACCAACCAGCTGTCATATTTGTTGACAGTACTATTGAATACCTGTAGTGAAGTCATAAGTGATGGCCAGAATAATTTCCTTCGGATATAGGGAAGTAAAGGCAGCGGGGATGCGTGGTGTACATTCAACTGTATGGGAAATGTAAATGGGTATGTAGGTGTATGTACAGACAGATATATATATATGTATATATATATATATATATATATATATATATATATATATGTATATATGAATGAATATGGTCACAATAAAGCATTCATAACGAATGTGAAGGGAAACACCAGTGGAATAGAACCAGAACACCAAAAATTTGACATACAGGCGAATACGTAACGATCAACGTGAGCAGGATGTAGCTGTACACGGAACAGTAGGTTGTGCAAGTGTAATAACACATGGGATGACAAAACGTACGACATGTGTCCCAAGATGGGGAGAGTGGGCAGTGTGTAGGGGTGTGTTCATACCCCAGCTGCGCTCACAGTAAGTATGTGTCTTGAGTGCTGTAGAGGGGTGTCAGGTAGGTGAATCATGGGTATGCAATAATGGGCCTAAGTGTGCAGGTGTTATTTGGCAGAGATGTATTAGGCCCGCCCAGTGGAAGTAATTAATATTCCTATGTGGGCACTGCAGATGCTCATACCTCCCAAACCTGAAGAGCATATCTACAGGATAGTCCAGAAAGCATTGGGGGAACACATAGGAAATATATCAGTGCCCTGTACCCGATTATCATGGACGTCCATGATTATGAATCAGAATGTAACACAGTCCTAACTAAACCCTTCCAGAACTTGTGATATTACGTGGACAGGTGGTGGAATACACGTAATGACTAATGACAACATGTATGAGTCATAAACAGCATATACCACGACAAATGTGAATGAATAAATATGCCCTGTGACTGTCAATGTGTCAGGTTAATAGAACCAATCATCTAAATGTGTCCCTGAGAGTGTTATGCAGTGTCCCTGATACAGTGTTCATTCTCCCCCATTCGTATGTGAGGTCTGCTAATGACGGAAAGTGCATATTCCACTGACCACCTTAGGTAGATGATAGCATAATAGTTTGGGGTTACCACCTGTTCACCTTTGTGAGGGACACTCCACTCTGGGCAGTTGTGTCCTGCAAAATGAATGTTATTATGGCACATGGCCTGTGATTTCGGGAAAAGAATCCGTATATTGTCTGTAGTGGTTGCATAAAATGATTTTGTTGTATATGAAACACCTAGATGTTATAGGAAGCAGTATTAGCAACTATAATGCTACAAGAATAACCTTTACTTATGCAAACCCGTGAAGTAGTCAATTTTCTACTGGCTGTGGGTATGTGTTGCCTTGCCAAATCTGACATCTCTACATATAGGTCCTATAGGGCTGCCACCTTCTCAAATGGCCAAAGTGTGACCTGCTCCATAGAAATGTCAGATGTACCAGGTCAGAGCATACCTACAGCCATGCATAGTACAGAAATATACATATTAGCAGAAATCAAAGCTTAGTCTAGCAGCAGTCAAGTTGCTTATTCTACTTCACATAACATATCGAAGTGTCATTTATACAATAACCATTACATGCAACTATTAGAGAAACATATAATATAATATTGTCCTGTAATCAGGAAATTTGCTATGCCTATATTATTCTCGCATGACACATATGCCTAATGAGGGACTGTCCCATGCAAAGTGGGAAAGGTGTTAATCCTAAAGTCTCACTTCGGCCAATTTAAAAGGTGGAAAACCTACAATAGGTATGCGGTACCATGACTTGGCAGAAAGATGTGGTTCCCAAAACACATTTACTTGTCTGCATTGCAGAGTATCAGTTCCCATGTATCAGCCAGATGGGAGCAGATTGAATGAGGAACACGCATATAATATGATTATGTCACTGGACAGGCCGCCGATGCCGTACAGTCGAATGCCATGCCATTGCCTAATGGTCAGCCATATCCAATACTGTAATCAAGTAATCCGATGTAATAGGCATCACAAGGGATTGCACCCACTCAGCATGAGTGACAAATGCAAGCACCAATGTCGGTGCACGTGCAAGTGAGGGAGCGAGCGGGTGTAAGCGTGTTTGGCTACCAGTATGCGAATATTGCACTGTTAAAGAAATGTGGAGTCTAAACAAGAATAAGGAGCTGTAACCAGAGGTCAGCAGTGCTTAACACCACGCAAACCCACACACATCCGCTCCCAACTGCTGCAATGTGCCTTACCAACTCCGTATCCAATGGCCTTGTTCTGGCCGCAAACAAAGAACTATCATTTGCAAGTGTTGGTAGCAACACCCTGCGCACACAGCTAATCTGAATTACCAATACACCATGGCATATATACAGACAATAGACAGTACCACACACATACCATACAGCACAGTCATCCAACAGTATAGCAATGTACTGGCAGATATGTCCGGACCACTGGTGTTTGCAGACCTGGCCGTCTTGTGTTTAAGTGTATGAGCATGCCCAGTATGACCGTTACACATGTTGTCGACTGACATTACCGTCATACCTTCATGTGTTTGAGCATGCCCAGTATGGTCAACTGGATCACATGTGTTACATGTCCAGGTAGTCAGTATTGTGGTGCTGACCCCTGCGTTGTACACTGATAGGTGGCATGCTGTGTCTCCAGGGTATCCATCAGTCATGTGGCATTGACTGTTGCTGCATTTCTGCACAGTGTGGGGGGACATCCAAATGTTTCCACATTCCTACACAGCACTGAGGGTGGCGCACATGGCTGTTACATGTGTACGTTGGAAGGGGGGGGTACAGCTGACAGTTGTACACTTTTGCTACTACTGTACTGGTATGCCAGGTACTCCATTTCAGTGTGTTGACCTACCTAATGTGCTGGCAAGAGGCATACCAGTGTACTTCAGATCCTAGCTTTAATTACCAGCATATTGGTTTCAGACCTCCTAGCCTCCACAACCTACATCCAACTGCCTGGCCTGCTGTAGTCTGTCTGTTGGGGGGGGGGGTCATCCATTGGGCATATCCAGAGGCCATTGTACAGCATTTGTCTGTACTGGTGTACACCTGTCCAGCTGTTTGAGACTTGTGTGGGCTGAATGGACACACATGATGTTCAGCCTATAACCTGCAGTGGGTTAGGACACCCTGTGTACTACTGGCTACTATTGTGACCCCGGTATGTGCTACGGATGTCATGGTGCCACTATGGACGTGCACTGTCCGCTGCCCAACATTCGGCCACCAAATTCCCTTGCATGCTCACATCCATACCATAGCTACAGGTAAAAACACATTCTAATACAACTGCCAATTGGTAGGTTGATTGACTTACCTTGAGGGTGTGCCAGACCTGAGGATGGTGCTGGAGGGCTGCCTATGTCGGATGCACACAGTGCACTTCCTATACATGGCT
>NC_056751.1:440768158-440788158 GCF_019279795.1 Protopterus annectens
TCCAGCAAATAGTGGAATACCCTGAGGTAGTGGGTGCAATACACTGCACGCACATACGCATCAAAGCACCAGCCGGTGAGCGGGGTAGGGTCTACTTTAACTGCAAAGTCTTCCCCTCCATCAACTGCCAGGTTGTGTGTGATGCCCACGGCATAATACTGAATGTGTGTGCTGGCTGCCCTGGAAGCTACCATGATTCCCATATCTGGCATCTGACACAGCTGTACCAGACATTTGCCAATGGGGACATCCCTCATGGTCACCTAGTGGGGGATGCTGGCTATGCACTGGAGCCGTGGCTGATGACACCCATCAGAAACGCACACACACCTGAACAGGAATGCCATAATGAGGCACACGCACAAACACGAAATGTAATCGAGCATGTGTTTGGGCTGCTCAAGTCATGGTTCTGGTGCCTGGACACATCTGGTGGAGCCTTGCAGTACTCACCAACTATATGTACCCAAACTTTCATGGTATGTGCTATGCTACATAATATGATCCTGCGAAAACAGCTGCAGCAGGACCAGCATATGCCTGGGCCAAAAAGCCCCCCACCATTGCCAAGGCCATCACAGGCAGAGTGTGACTCAGAGGAGAAACAACCTGAGCCTGCCCCAGTAGGCAGAAGGAGGCGTGCCCAGTATGCTTTGGCCTTGGCAAAGAGGCAATGCATAGCACATACACTGGCTCAGTAGGAACCCTGGAAATGATACCTCTCTCTGACACGCACATATAGTAAAAGGGATGCCTAACTTGACACTACCTGTTTTCAGACATGTATAGGGAGTGTAGTATGTGCATCTGACATAGGCAGCCCTGCAGCACCACCTGAGGCATGATTGCCATGTGTTAAGCAATATAAAGCAGTGCTAAACAGCTCTTACCACCATTCAGTATATGTAAACAAAATTGCACACACTAACTAGCACAACTGTGGTCAATGTTGAGCAATATTGGGCAACATTCGGCAATGTTGGTTAACGTTGAGCAATGTTGGACAAGCTTGGTCTAAGTAGGGCATAGCTGAACAAAAGACAACATGCTCATATTTGCTCTACTGGCCCTTAAGCAGTCTGGTCTGCTCAGTATGAAAATATAAAGCAGTGACAGGCCTCAAACACAGGATACTGTGCAATATAGTCATAGTACTGAACCACTAAACCATGACAGTATTTCAGTGGTCAGCCTGTATGAAGAAATGTTGATAAGTCTATGCAAAGTATCTCATGGAAACCCTGCAGGCACAGCATAATCCCTGTCGAGTTATGACACAAAGGTGAGCCCTGCAGTAAGAATAGAACCTGATTTTCAACACACATATAGTATAAATGTTAATATTGGTCATGTTCACACACATCAACAAATGTAGTGGACCTCAGACAGCAACATACTGAAAGATCACACCGGGCATGCTCACACACACTTGAATAAATGAGACAAATGTCAGGCAACAAAACACTGAAAGGCCAAACTGGGCATGCTCACACACTTAGGCCATGTCTGAGTACAGCAGTGGGCCACACATATCCGGCAGTTGCATGTGTTAAACCAGGAACCTCTCACTATTCACCAATCTGCCTTGTGCACACAGTTATATGACAACAGACACATATATAATATAGTGGAAACCTGTCATAATTAAATATGTTCTGCAGATACTTAGGTTGTTCATAGAAAGTAGGAAAGTAAAGAAGATAAAAAACCTGCAATCAGTATCATCAATAAACAATGTGCATCCTGAACATTATCATAGGTTCATAGGTTGATACTAGGCTATCGGCCCTAGGGCATGTATAAGCCTAGCCAGAGTGTGTTTGGCTTTTGCAACCCTGTTAGATTAGTAGACTTTGCCTGTGAATAGTAGGTCACACAAGATAGCCCATTTACGTTTAGTTTATTGTGCCTCTGTCTAGCAGGGACCCGGAAGATATCCCAGGGGTAAACATACAATCACCCATCCACTTGTCAAGATGTCTCCTGTAGGTGGTCAGTGGGGGCTCTGCCTATGCGGGACTGGGATCTCATTCCAGAGTGAGTGGAGCCTCTGGGATAAGAATCTGTCCCTCCAGCATGTCCTATTAATATCTGTGCTGAGGTTTATGTCCCTGGAGCATGTAGCTCTAAGGGATTCGGATATCCTGAGATGGAGCATGTCCATTAATTCTGGGTTGGATATGGCTTTAAACAACAGGCACAGATTGCATCCAAGTAGGCGGTAAGTGACTGAGTAGAGCTGGAGTTACTTTAGCCGAACTGCGCAGGGCATCTGTGTGAGTCCCCAGATCTACTTGTTGAGGTACTTTTGTGGCCATTACAGTTGCTGCAGGTGTCAGGTAAGGTACATCCCAAATGGGGCATTGTATCCAAGCATGGGCCTGATGAGTATAGGGGTACAATGACCCCACTTGATCTAGACGTAAAACCTTATGGGATAAGGTGGGCTATATAGAAGGTCTGTCTAACCACTTTGGCAACGTGATTGTCAAAGGTGAGAGTACTAACTATTTGTGTCCCCAAATCCCTAATAACTCCTACCATACTTAATGGATTACCACCTATGTGGTAATGTGTGGGCACGTTGTTATTCCCAAAGGGGATGACTATGCATCTAATGGCATTTAGCTGTAGGCCATGGCTCTGGCACCAGTTATCCATCTCTGTGAGACCCTTTTTGAGGATGCTTGTGCCAGCTGGAGAGTTGATTATGGCACCCAGTTTGCAGTCATCTGCAAACATGGTCAGCCATATTCCTCCTGTGTTAGCCTGTAAGTCAGAGAAATATATACTGAACAAGAGAGGTCCCAGGACTGAGCCTTGTGGAATGCCATGTGTAACTGGTGTATAGTCAGACATGGCACCTGCAATACTGACCATGTGGGTGCTATCCCTGATCCAGTTAGCAATCCATCTTGTGACATATGTGTTGATATTGAAGCTGGTGAGCTTATGTATAATGCCCAAGTGGGGTATTGTGTTGAAGGGTTTTGCGAGGTCCAGGTAGGCTGTGTGGACAACCTTACCTATGTCTATGGACCTGGTAACTGTTTAAAGAAGTCGACCAGGTTCAAGAGGCAAGATCTGCCCACAACAAAGCCGAACTGGGTAGGATCCAGTGTCTGTAGGTTCCCGATGTCTATGTGTATGAGTTCCATGATGATACGGTCCATAGCTTTGCAGACCAGGCTAGTTAGGCTTATAGGGCGATAGTGTCCGGGGTCTCTTGTGGCACCACCTCTGTGGAGCAGGACCACTGTTGCTGTATGCCATTCCTTGGGTACATATCCTGTAGTAACTTTGATATTGAACAGTGACTTAATGTGAGGGTTACGTTCGTCATGAAGCTTGTGTAAGACACAGGCCGGGACACCGTCCGGTCCCATTGATGCTGTGTTGTCTGCTTTGGAGAGAGCAGCACTCACCTGTTCATCTGTGATGTCAGGGAGGCTACACTATGTTGGGATGGACATTTGCTCTTTAGGGGGGGTGGGGGGGAGACATTTGCACTGAACCTGTTTGCCAGGATGTTGGCAATGTCTGTGGGTTCAGTGTATGTTTTGTCATTATGCAGTAACTCACAGCATATCTGGGAGTTTCCACCCAGGTTCCTGACATAACTAAAGAAGGCCTTGTGATTGTTCTTAGTGTCTGGTGCAATTTTCCATTAGAAGCGGGCCTTAGATGAATTCATGAGTGATCATAGCTTTTTGCTAGTACTGATCAGAGATGCCTTCCCTTTTTGGGATTGTGCTCTATCATGTAGTAGCCTCCTCCTTTCGTTGTATAGCTTATTAATGGCCGGGGTCCACCAGACAGGTCCCCTGCCTTTGGAGGAGTGAGTCTTGTTGTTATTTGGGATAGCACAATCCATGCATTCTAGTAGGTGTCCATAGAATGCGTTTGTAAAGGATTCAGCGGTCTGAGCCATATTTACCACTGTCCCAGGGTCTTTGAAGGATACCACCTTGGTATGGAGAAGTGTGACGTTTGCTTTTGAGAAGTTCTTCACCGAGATTACCTAGGATGGGGGTGGGGATGGGATATGGATGTCCAGTGAGATAAATGTATGGTCTGACCTTACCAATGAGGGGTATACCTCTGGTGTGGAACATAGAGTCCCCATGTTGGTGATGATCAGGTCCAATATGTTTACCCTCTTGTGGGTGTGGTGACCAGTTGTGCCATAGCATTTGAGTTTATAAATGCTAGCAACTGTTGGGTGAGGGTGTTGGGGCTTGAGTAGCATTCCCAGTCAATGTTTGGGTAGTTGAAGTCACCCAATATAATGGTGTTTGGAGAGACCTTCATATTCTCCAGTGTTCCCAGGAAAGCCAAGTGGGGTTCCTGAGTTTGGGAGGGTGGTCTGTAGCAGGCTGCAAACTGAAAGGCAGTTTTGCCCACTGTTAGTTGCACATATATGGTCTCCGATGCTTCGTGCAGTGCTACTAACCTGGAGGTGTGTGTATCTGTGATGTATATGGATACTCCCCTTAGTTTTGTTGGCCGGTCTGAGTCTTGTGGTCGAAAAGCATGGTATGAAGTATAACCTGGTAGTGCTGGTGTGCTTTTGGGAGCCTGAACCAGGTGTCTGTTACTGCACAGATATCAACATTCTCCATACTGAGGAGAGTCCTGAGTGCATGCATTTTGAGGGTTAGACATCTGGTGTTGAGCAGCATTACCCTTAGTTTCTTTTACCTTGTAACGTCTATGGAGGTGGGTTTGTCTTTTGAGCCTTGCTTAAAAAAGGCACTATGGGGGTGGCAAGAGCCTTAGCCAGTATTCAAAAGTCCAGGGGTGACAGGTGCAAGCCGTCCATAGTGAAGCTACGTGGCATGTTGAGCATGTCATCCCAGGCTGACAGACACTGGATCCCCTTTGAATTACACCAATATGTTAGCCAACTGTTAAAATTGATCAGTTTGTCTGTATACTGTGACATCATTCTTGGTGAGGGTAAGATGCTACACAAGGTCAGGGTCATACTGGCCTGGGCTACATGATCAGAGAGCTCCTCTATGTCTCTTGTCATGTAGTCCAGGGAGGAACGTCTGAGGTTATTCACACCAGCATGGACAATGATGGAGCCATATTTGTACTTGCTTTGGAGTGACCTGAGTGCATGTGTTATGTGGCGGATCCTGGCACCCAACAGACAGCTCAAAGTGACCTTCTCCTTGTTCAGCCTGGTGAGTGGGACGTCAGTGTGTCTGACAATGAGTCACCTATTACAAGTGGATTAGGTGTGTTGTTTAGCCCTAAGGGCAGTGACTGTGTGGCACACTGACTTTGTGAACTATGTGATATGTGGGTATTGTTGTGGGGTAGCAGTTGTTTGAGTGTCTGCTTTAGAGGTCTCTGCTGCTTAGGCAGAGTTTATTTAGAGCCTCTGAGTATGTTTTTGTGTGGTAATGTATTTTGTTTGCTGTCGCTATAGGTCTATGTGACACTGGATTTGTGGTGTGTGTGGTTACCTTCACCACCTGATAGACTGTGCCAGTCATGGGTCGAGACCTCCTGTTTTTCTATATAGTTGCATCTCTCACATATATCTGAGTTTGTTGGGAGGAGGAGAGAGTTGTCTATGTACATAAGGCAGTTGTAACATTGCGTCAAAATTCCAATATTCACCAGCTGGACTGGAGAGTACACACAAAACCAACCTTTGGACATGCCAGGATATTATGATGACATAATCTGTTGACTGATCACAAAGGATCAGTAGGGTGTTAAGTGTGTAAAAGAGTATAACAGGGGTTTAATGCTCAGGTTTGTTGGTATTTTGGAAAGATTATCTGCAAAGGAGTCTAGACAGAACCATGACACCTCCTTCAGCTATGTCATAAATACCAATGTACACTCATATATGTCCTGAGTCAGGGCCAACTGTACCTGACTGACAATGCCGACATCCTGTCAGACAGGCCCATACATACCTACCCACCTCCCACTGACAAAAGGCCCTATCATCATACCAGGAGATATCACATGTAGAATGGGTAAACAGCTCTTCCCAAAGCCGAAAACATGGCATCAATTGGATTACATTGTTTCCCTATATGTGTCATAAATGAAATACAGAACAAACAGACCCTGCACCTGAACAGTCTGTTGAGCCTCACCCTCTCTACAGGATCTGAAACTGTTGAATGTGTTACAGCAACATATGGCATACCCCACAAGTGTTGGTGCACAACAGACCATGGGAACTATAGTCCTATAAGCCTATGAAGTCTGATCTGCAAGGCCATGGAGTCTATCATGATTGAAGTCATAAACAGAGCTACTTGAAGCCGACAAACACACAACCCTACCAACTGTGGTATGTTCATGGGCAGATCATGGTTCCCAAACCTGCTAGACTGTTTGCAAGGCGGCCACCCAGGACATACATCACTGAAAGGAGCTACACATGTCCCACATAGACTTTCAATAGCCCTTTATCAACATCCCAGACACATGTCGTATCCACAAAATCAACAATCTGTGCATAAATATGTATAGTCATATGAAGGAATGGCAATTTGTCCACAGATAGGTCACACAAGCTAAGAATTGTGGAGTCCTGTTCAAGCTGTTAACACCTGCTGACCCACATGGTTCATTCCTGGGATTGCATAAAACAAAGTGCATACACATTACCATGTCCAGTCTGATGATGTCAGCATCCTACAAATATAGCAGGAGAAAAGAAACCACCCAGTAAAGCATATAGCGCGTTGTGTTAATGCGTATCTCTCTAATTTCATAATATAGTTAGGTAGGGGTTTCAATCCTGCTGATGTCAGTATCCCACAAATACAGCAGTGGAAATGAAAACTTCCCAGTAAAACATATAGTGCATTGTGTTCATGCATATCTCTCTAGTATCATAACATAGGTAGGGGTTTGAATCCTGCAATTGCTGAGTGTGTGTGATTTCCTTTGAAAGGAGTGCCCTTTTTAGAGACTGGGAAAACACATTAAAAGAGCTACATTCCTCTTTGGCAAGTCTGATGATGTCAGTATCCCACAAATACAGCAGTGGAAATGAAAACCCCCAGTAAAGCATATAGCACATTGTGGTAATGCATATCTCTCTATTATCATAACCTAGTTAGGTAGGGGTTTGAATCCTGTAATTGCTGAATGTGTGTGCGTGACACAGTTGATCAATGTGTTGTGGGTTTTGCTTTTACTACTGTATGACATATCAGTAAAACAACAGTATGTGCATTGCACACTTCAGGTATCTGTGTGGCAAATACATATATGTACATGTGACCTCAATTGGTAACTGTGTGGCAAAGACATATATGTACATGTGACCTCAATTACTTCATAGGTGTGAAGCCTGCTTTCTACACAAATACATCTTTTACCATTGACAGTTTGTGCTGCTGTTTCTCAGACCGTAGGTCACATATGTATGTATGTGACAAGGTCAGCCACTGTAGTGATCTGTGGCCTAGGTCATCTGTGTCACACACACACATGACAGTTTCTATAGAATAGTGTGAGTGAGGGTTCATGCCTGGGGCATTTTTCAGACATGTTCAAACACAACACAGTCTGTCAATAATGGGCATTCATTATAGGTGTACAACAACTCCATGGATATGCATACAGACCCCTTATTGCTTATGTGATACACTGAGGGACATCAGCATACCTTTGGAAATGTGAATACCAAAGGACAGATGACATCACATGTGGCTGTATGTACACATCGGTACCCCTGCTACATGTTGTGGGCTACTACCAATGTGGTACTGTCAGGATACTATGTATAGTAAATGTGGATGACTATGCTATAGTTGGCTTATAGCTTCACAGCATGGGTTGGTCAACAGGTATCTGTCTGTATGATACCCTTGTAGAGGATAAGTGTCTAATCCGGAGAATGCATTGTAGGTCACTGTATGCATTACCAGAGTGGACAGACATATCCCTAGTGTGTCTGCTTGTACCTAGGATGGCCACATGCCAAACAGGAGTGGTCACGGGAATGTGTGGCGGTCAATACCACTGGTTACTGGTATAGTATAGTACCGGAAGGATTCAAATGCTACTGTGTATCCTACAGCTGTGTGTCAGTTGTCAAGACATCATCTAATGGTTGGTTAAAATCAGGCTGTTGAGGTTATGTACACTACCAGAATGCAAACCAATGACCGATATTAACAGTATCACCCACAGCATAGTGTCAAACCATGTCATACACACATGTGTACCCAAGTTGTAACATATGTGTAGTAAAATGCATACTGGCCACCAATAGGAAATATGAAGTGTTAACACTGTGTAATACAGGGCATGTCACCCTTCCCATGTGTCCACCATGTGCGTACATGCAGACAGTGCACCTCCACCATGTTCACAAATGTACACCTGCAAATTTGTACTGTACACATCACACACTCACCAACACATGCTGCCAGTGCCACACACATCAGCCAAGTGGCACATGGGCGGACAATCCATTTTTGGAATTAACACTGGTGTAAACAATACTACATTGATAATCATAGCTTTAATGCATCATGCCTGCTCAGATATACCTACAAGGATATCATTACACTTTACTGTTGACAACATGCTACACTGCTATTAGGTCACCCTGTGCATCAGCACCATGTTAGCCTGTTCCTGTATCAATGTCACAGATGACAGGAGGTGGCACAGTTTCATCATATGCACAGGGTGTGTTATTGGTTTGCCAGAGCCCGACAATGACCCATCCAATTGACGTGTGTGTGTGTGTGAGGGACAACAGTACAGTATGGGTCAGTGTTGGTGTAATGTGTGTGTATGTGTTAGGCCTAGGTGTTTGGTTTATGTGTGTGTCTGCATGCACACAGTTCCACCTTGTGGCTGCCAAATATGGGCGGTTGTGGGACAGCCACAGACTGTACCTGCCAGGCTGTACAGATCACTGACTCTGGCCACGGACACAGTACCTGTGCCTGGCAGGGGTGACACGGACAGTATCGGGTACTAAGCCAGACTGGGTACTATCATCAGAGGCAGAAGGATGTCGACTGGACCCATGTCCCTGCTGGGACTGGCCAGAGCCACGTGCATGTGGTCGTCTAGGACGGTCTATCTACAGCCCAGCCCCAACATTGCTGGGGCTGGTACTGCCACTACAGGAGTGGCTGGGACTTGTGTGTCATCAGCGACGACTACCAGCTGATGATGTTGCTGGCATACGTCCACGTCGATGTCTCAGCCATCCTGCACTGTCCTGGTGCATGGACATTACATTGCGGAGGACATCTAGTGTCTCCCCCCAACATCTATCAATGACCTCGGTGTAATTACGGATGGCACCAGCAATGTGACAGATACTGTCATTGATAGCAGTGTTATGAGCCCTCTGCACCCTTAGTCCCTGCCTGGTGTACCGTTCCATACGTGCCTGTGCCTGCATTACAGCCCGGAACACACCTGAGGTTGTGAGACCTGTGGGGGCATGTCTGCCAGGGGCATTATGACCAGCAGTGCACCCACGAGAACCCCTGGACATATGCCTATGTGGCACCATTCCAGGTGTCTGGGTATGGCTGCTGTGTGGGGTTGCATGTGCCATAGATACCACACTATCCTGGTCAATGACTACTGTATGCTGTTCCTCAGCTAAGGCCATTGGTGTTGAGGGATGTATTGGCAGTATGTATGTGCACATAGATGGGGTGGAAAGCTGTGTACTGTCGATTGGCGGACCAACGACAGACCCTGTCAAACTTGCCTGTGCCACAACACATGTATCATCATGTCCACTATTAGTGGCAGTGACTTCAGGTTCCCTGCTGCACTCATCCAACAATACCTCAGCACCTGTGAGAGGGAGACAGGAAACACGCTTTACCATCTGTACAGGATGTTAGCACACATGCACACATGCACACATGCACACATGAACACATGCACACATGCACACATGCACACAAATACACTACACACACAAACACACACACACACACACACACACACACACACACACACACACACACACACACACACACACACACTCACCAACAGCAATACGGAACATATTCATTAGTGATTGATGGTGGAGTACAGTATCACAAGCCAAAGAGTCCTATCACACGTGTCAGCATGCAGGATGTGTCTTGTTCAACAGCATGCAGTGCAAGTATAGAGAGTCCTTGTTGATAACAGTATACATGTCTTTGATGCATGTGTGTTGTTCAATGATTGGCCTCACCCTGGAACACAATGTGTACATGGACACAACATTGCTGTGCAAGTCTGTAATGCTTTCCAATGTCCTGTGCACCATCACTCATAGGTATACATACCATAGCCAGATGCACACAACTGTCAGGTGTATAGCAATGAATGCTATGTGTAGTAATGTAGTTACTGTAACTGGATGCAGTGTAGTACCATGAGCCATCAACAGGCAGCATCATGTGGTCACTCAAAGCCACTAATGTATATCACACTGGCAACTATCTTGCTGTATCTGACCTGCACCACTTTGGCTACATTAACCATTTCACAGCCAGTTGTTACATGGGCATGTAAGGTGTTCAATAGGGAGCATTGCCTAACATGAATGTGTTCTGTGTTGAAGCATGTCACACCACCCCATGACAGGCCTCTACCCCTCAGGTATGGTATGTGTGCTGTGCTGATGACATTTGGGATACTGGAGTATGACCTTACAGCAGATGTCTACATACGCCATGTGTATCATATTAACACTTACTGCATATGACAAAGTGGTGTATGTTGTGTTCATGTGTATTGACTCTGGCTATACAATGTCCACTACAGTGTACCACAATTGGTTGGGATGCTCTGTGTATTGCATGTGTTTGAGGCAGCTACTCATGTTACTGGGATGTGCATAGTCCCACAGAGAACATGCAGAGCATGCATTATGTGTAGGTGTTTTTCATGTGTATATGGCCTACAACTCTCCTATGACATGCACATGTTATATGCTATATGCTATATTAAATGTAGAACACTCACCAGCATGGGTCTGCTGTCTTGCTGTCACAACAGAGTGACCTACAAAGATATGAGACAGTTTGTCAGTGTCAACAACTATGGCATTGCTGCTGTGTGTTTGCAGTTTTACAGTAGTAAAATAGGTGACAGTTACAGGCATACAGATTATGTTCCAAATTATCAGTATTGCATGACACCAGGCTCCACATCTTCTGAATACACAGTACACATCTGATAAATGCATGTTCTAACAATTGAGCTAACAGTAGTCTACAGATATGCCATGTTACCTGCACACTCTGAGTCGACGTGCTGGGTGACTCCGGCCTCCATGATGACACATGTCTGCTGTACTGGTTGACCAGGAGCCACCATGCTGAGGAGCAGCTCTTCCACTCTGGTGAGGGGTGGATGTGTTGCTGCACCACCACCCATGGCAAGCTGTTGTCTGTGGACATCGGAGGCATGCTGCCGGACATGTCTGATTAAATCACTGCAGTGATGGCGTACCTGCTCATAAGTCCGGTTATGCATGCCTACATCATTCACCTGATGGACAACATCCCACCACAGTGCAGTGCGCCCATGCTGGTCCTGGCTGGTTCTGGAGAACAGCAGGTTGTGATGTTGTATCAGGGCATCTAGGATGACTTCCTCCTCCTCAGGGGCATACGCAGGTTTTCTGTTGTGAGACATGTCCCTGGAAGACAATAAAACAGTAATTGTGAGCAAGTCATGTGGCACACTTAACATTCTAAAGTGCAGACATCAATGAAATGCCATATATAGCAACCTATTGGCTGTCAGTAGATACACACTTTTAATACCACATATCACTGCTCAGCCCACAACTGCCTGACAGTGCCTGGCACATACTATATACCAAACCATGTTCTGCACAGCAACAAAGTGAAATCAGTATGCAAGACTATACAACAGTACATGGCACACTGTATGTAACACAATGCACCACCTAGCCACAGGAGGTGTATATGAAGCTAATGCATACAGACATTTGTCATCCATTGAAATGAATGTAAAGTACAGTTACAGTACTACCAGTACACCATGCTACTTGTTGATAGCAAACCCCTCAGTAACATATGTGTACATTCATCACTATAGGTGGCATACTGCTGTACTACACTATACATGTTGCTAGATATGCACTTATATCCTGTGACACACATACCGCCGAGGCCATGTTACAGGCATACCCACACACACATCAGACATACCTACAAGACACAAAGGTATGGCAACCCAGATGAGTTTTACCTGTGTACCATACAGTACTGTGTGTCAGCACCTACAACACCTCATGCCTGAGGTATGTAATGTGTGAGGACTACAGGTAACAAACAAAACAGTGTTTCCAAGCAATGTGGGTATACACCATACTGTGCTGTTTAGGCCTACAGCTTCAGGTAGTACTACAGTTCATATGGGATTTGTATTCACTAGTGTTAACAATCAATAAGCATACATGTACTGCTTTAGCCTACAATGGCACACTCCAGTCAACACCATGGGACTACATCACACCGTATGCCATACTGCTTTTCCTGCCTAGCAATAGCATATGTATCTTTTGCTGGGATCAGAGCTACAACACTACATACCATGATATACACAGTTTCCCACTAGGCTATCACACATATACACAACTTTGACACATTCGCCTACACATTCACCATCACACCCAGTCAACCTCACATAGCAAGTAATGCAACAAGTACATGCGTGTGTGTATCGGGTCCTAGGTAGCTAATAGGCTATTATCCATAGGGTCCTATGGAAGCCTAGCCATATGGTACCCTGCAACACCCATGTAATGTAGGTTCATGTGCCCCTGTCATGCAGAGCCACAGAGGTGATTCCCGAGTTGTGTTTCCTATCTCACATCCAACCATCATGATTATTCATGACAACTGCTAATGAGGACCTTCATTTGCTATTGATAGGTAGTTAGTTCCAGAGTATGGTATGTGTCTGAGATGATATTGTACCACTCCAGCATGTTCTGCTTTTTGACGTTACAAGATTTAGATCAGTACAGTGCGTAGCTTGTATGGAGTTTAATCTGTTTATATGGAGCATGTCCAACACCTGTGGGTTTGGCATAGCTTTGTATGTTAGGCAGAGGTTGCCTCTGGGTAGGCAGTATGCGACACAGTGTAGCTGTGGTTTTGTAACACAGTCTGCATAGGGCATCTGTTTGAGTCTGGTAATACTCTTTGTGAGGTATGTGTCTGGCGTCTACAGTTGCTGTGGATGTTTTCTGAGGTACATACCAACAGGGCCATTGTACTTTATGATGGGTGTTATGACTGATGAGTAGAGTGGGACACTGACCTCTTTTTCCATGGATTTCACACCTTTTCTGATGACATGTGGACCGTACACAGTTTACATGACTAGTGTGGCACTGTGATTATCAAAAGGGACACTACTGTCCACCTGTGTCCTGTAGTGTCTTATCACACTTTCGGTGTTGAGTAGACTACCACCTATGTGGTAGTTCATGGGTACAGGGTTTTTAACAAAAGGGATGGCAATACGTTTACAACACTGAGCTTGAGTGTACATATGAACATCCATTGGTGTACATATAGATATACATATAGGCACATATACAGTCCACCTTTCATGGTGGGAATATCAATTATGCAAAGGTTGAGAGGGATACAGTTATGTAATGATATTGCACAGTCTTGTGCAGAATACATGGAAGGTATTCTCAGCCCATGTATCTTTAGCAGGACCCGCTGTCTGGAAGACTAAAAACCTAACAAATCATACTCACGGCGTTTAAACACCACATGTCATATGCCAGCACTGTATGCTGTCTTGTTTGCCACACACTACAACCTACATATAAATATGCACATAACAACCTGCACCAACAGATAAATGTCCACCCTTCAGAAACAGTTGCAGTATGTCCCTTGCTCTATGCACATGTTCACATGCTAATATATCGGACATATAAATATCTGTCCATATGTGTGTGCCATACACACACAAGGTCCACACTGTTGTAAGTCCGTACACCTCAAGGATGACCTGTTGGGCCTTGCTACAACATGGACAGTTGTCACATGTGTGCATACAGTAGTAGTACAGGGAGTATATATAGCTGCAAATGCTACATTACTATACTAGCCTGGTACAGCAGTTGCCAATGCTAAGCTACACATTATGTGACTATCATGCATGTCTTACTCTGTCACATCCAAGTTCATATAGGTGTTTGCACTACTCCCCCAAACTGCCACTATGCGCAGTACTGTACAGACCATAGATAACATGTTCAGATGTTTGACATATAATGCTGAGCTACATATGTCACAGTTATGTCCCACTGCACACAGCTACACACTAATTTGTCCATGGCAGTAGTTATGCATGGCATCAGTGCATACATACCTACTGCTGCCACATATGCATGTTTCAGAGTATGTATGGTACTATTCATAAACATCTACTACTTGCCGGTAACTACATATCTGTTACATACCTGTTTGTCACTTTCAGGTCCGTCTGTGTATGCTTTGACAACTTTTTTTTTTTTTATTTATTAAGTAAAGTTTTTTACTTAAGTTTTATTTTTGGTTATTAATTAAGTTTTTTTTCTTAATTAATATATTTAGTTAATAATTAAGTATATATATTTTTTACTTAATTAAATATTTCTTTTTAAGTAATATATTTTGTCACTACTGTCCAGGAGTTCTCTGACACAAGCAATGTAATGATTGCATGTGGGGATAGCAAGTACAATTTGCTTTTATAGGTATCTGCGCATGTGCATGTGATGCCCTCCACACCAATTGGTCCCAGCATTTGGTAAATGCATACAGGCTGCTGTGTGGTAATTGCAGTACTCATTGTCATAGCAACCCAATGCTATAAATTGCTAAGGTATGTAGGCATAGCCCTTTCAGATTTCCAGAGTGGGGCCCATGCTTGTTTGCTGTGGACACTGTTGTGTAAGTCAGAAGGTTGGTATACGTCTTATAAATGAAGCTAGAGGTGTAGACAGTGATGTACATGTTGTACTCAGACCTGACTGTTGCCACTTGCAGTACAGAGCTATCAGTGTAGAGTTTAACTCACCCCTACAAATGCTTACACAACATTTATGTGACTATGTAGTTTCTTTTCCACTCATATAAGTAACTGCCATACAAATGTAGTTATTGAGAAGTATTCTTTTGGCACATGAACTGTTTGTGAACTGTTATACTGTGAATATTAATGTACTCACTTCTGCAGGGTTTGTGTTTTTATTGTTGACATTAGCACAGGGTTCTCAGGACAACTGGACAATTCCAGTACTGAGTATGCCTACCTATATCCTTGGTAGACCCTAAACACACAAGTATATTTAAATTGTGGGGGGGGGGTGCTGACATACAGAGAGCATTATGTATTATTGTGTGAATGTTATCTTACTGGACTTAAAGGATTGGTATGTACCTGTTAGTTTATCAAGGCAGGTGGTCTGTCTGCATAGTTCCCAACTGTGAACCTATCCAGATGGTAGCCAGTTGTTACACTGTTATTCTTTGTCTGTGCAACTCACATGTGTTTTTAGCACTGGTACAATGGCATTGTTACAGTCAGTTGCTACCAGTACATGGCTACATCTTTTGGTATTCCTGTGTTGTACTCCTACATAAGGGTCTGCTTGTGGAAGTCCTACCAAAGCTATTTGCAGAGTGTGTAACAGCAGAATAGCTGATACGCCTGTGTGTTTGTGCCTCTGCCAGGCCTATGAAACACTCAGATACATATTTGCATGGAGTCAGGGATAGGTAGTTAAAAGTGAGGTACACCTTACACATAATAGAGACAGTAAGTGTAGACTTGAGTGAAGCAGTGCATATGGATTAGTACTCCTTTTATGAAGTACAAGCGGTGTGTACTGTTATTAATGTCAGTATTCATTGTGTAATACCCCACCTTTATGACTGACGTCAGTACTTTTCAGAGGGATTCAGAGAGACACAGCTAAAATATGTTTCACAATCAGGGACATCCCTGAAAGGTAGTCACAGTTAGGAAGTATGGCCTCTGCCCTAATCAGATATGCCAGTGTTTGTCCTGCTATGATACTGTGTGGGGGTTGTAAAGTGCCTCTGTAACATTATTTGCTGCTAGAATGGCTGCTTCTCATATCACACTCGTGTAATGCAATTCCACAACAATTGCTGGTAAAGATCCACAGAACAAGCTTTGTGTTATAGCCTTCCTATTTTTCCTTTACATTCACTCATTGTAATGCATGATATATTTATTTCAGCACCAAGTCATTGTATATCTGCTGTGGCTTAGTGGTACTTCATGCAGTCTAGTGTGTCCAAGGTCTGGGGTTTGAGACTGACAGAGGTGTTTTATTTTGCTGCTCAGCAGAACAAGGGCCCTGACATAGAGTGACTAAGGCCCTTTTAAGCAGTTGTAAGCATGTTTGCACGGGTTTGCACGATGCTTAGTGATACTTAGCTAAGCGCACACATGCGCACACTCGCTCAGACCCACTTACTACTGCTTAAAAGTGCTTACTCCTGCTAACCCCCTTTTTATAACTGTGCTGGGGGTTTACAATATCAGGGAGTGTGGTGTTGGGTACATGGACATTTGAGCGGACTCGCTCTTGTGTGTTGACATTTTGCATTTCAGACACTTGCAGGGGCATGGACCTTTAGACTGCTTGGCAGTCGGACATGCCCCCTGCTTTCCTGCACAGTCCGTGTTAGACTTGGAGTAGAGTCAGCGTGCCCTCATGAATATTCATGGCATGCTGACGCCATACCGTTCAACTGCAGTCTCCGAGTAAGACTTATTTAGTCTTACACAGAGAATTCGTGAATCCGGGGGAGTGTAAACACAGATCTTTGGGTGTTCCATTTAATTTCAGTTCACTCATAAATGTATATATGTCTGGGTGCAGATATATATATATATATATATATATATATATATATATATATATATATATATATATTATATTATATAGCTATAAATAAATTAAATTAATAGAGTGCACACTTGGCTGACAAGAATGCTGTCGCTGAAAATTTATTGAAAATACATATTTGCAACAGTACACATGATCGAAAATATGAACTAGAAATCACAATTTACTGAACACTCTCAAATACATGAATACTATACTCTGACAACATATCACTGCATGTACATAAGTCAACACAGCATAAGCTAGGCTTATTTTTTCAACCATGGACACCAGACCGGCAGTAGTTGGACTAAGAACAACACAGTGACTAATGAACTGCAGCAAGCACAAAAACACAGACTTCAGTAAACGTAGTGCGCACTTCACACACTGCAAAAGCCCTTCAAATAGTCTGAGCAGGGATATAAAGAAAGCATTTTCAAAGGCAATAAGTAACCAATAATTTCCGACAGAGTGTGTGTTAATGTGTAATTATTGCCCATCCAGGGGTGTTATGAGGCCCAATGCTACTGGCGGAGGGCCTCTACACCCTTAGAAGGGTGTTAATTACACATTAATACACATCCTGGAGGGCATTAATGCACTTAGACAATGGGCTCTATAAAACTGTTGTGTTTTATTTACTTTTTTTAAGCACTATATTATTTTTTTGATATATTTTTGATGTAAAATAGTTCCTCTGCCTAATGTTTCAAACTTTTTATAGTATATGTTAATGGTGTTGGAGAAAGCATTTTACATCAAAAATATATCAAAAAAATAATATAGTACTAAAAAAAAATAAGTAAGTAAAACACAACAATTTTACAGAGAGTCCAGTCTCTCTCTCTCTCTCTCTCTCATACATACCCTGGGATTCATGAAGCTTGGCGCAAGGACGGTGTTAGCCTTGTGTCGACCGTGCATCGTAAAGATGGCGCAGCAGCACCACATGCATATTAATGAAGGTGCTCTGCCGTAATGGCCACGTGCATAGGATACGAGTACGAGTGCAGGGGGCGTGTCCAAGCTCTGCACGGAGGCGTGATCATGTCGGCTGCATACGTGCAACCTAAACTGTTGACTAGTACAGCCTGCCTCTAATAGTAAACACACCTGTCAGTGTCCGTGGATACTGAAACATATGCAAAGCATGCAAAACAGTTTTGCAAACACAAAAATAAGAAGCAAACACAAATGCACCTAGCTGAATATTGAGTCCCCATCCCTCGAACAAATGACATTTAAAACCCTGTGCTCGTATTCCATTGTAGTGTCGATAGTTATACCAAGTGGAAGTGAAACGCATCATGTTAGTGTGCTGCCAATAGCTAAGCCTAGCCCAATGGTCAGGGTTACCACCTGTCCCACATTGTGAGGGACAGTGCCCCTCTGGGCAGTTGTGTCCATACCAAAACCATTACAAATGTAAAATGCCCTGCGATCATAGGACATAATTATGTCCCAAATCTTATGTAATAGTCACATACAATACTTATTTCCATATGTAAAATACTTACATGTTACAAGAAACAGAATAAGCAAGTAAACAAAACAGAAGAAGCAGCTAAACTGCTACAACAATAAGCTTACATTTAGGCATAAAACAAAAGTACTATCCATTGTACTGACCATGGGTATGTGTTGGCCTGTAAAATCTGATGTGTGTCCCGAATATATCCCATCTTGGCCATATGAAAAGGTAGCAACCCTACCAATGGTCAGAGCATTAGTCCAAAATCTGCCCATTCGTGGTCCAAGGCGTCCTTGTCAGGATGGGCCAAAGATGAACGGGTATTACCCGGGTCTACCTACCATGTCATGAAAGATAAGTATTTGCATGTACCTATGTGCGTGATGTACAGCATGTGGAATGTGAAAAATGCTAGGGTAGTCCTCACAACCATACAGGTACCAGAGATATGTAGTGTATGCAATGTGTTCCCTAGACCTTGCCATGGGCCATCAACCAGAGAAGAGATGGATGGAGTGTGTGGAATATGGGGGTGGGGGGAACGGGTAATGTAATAATTCGTCAAGGGGAGACTGTGTTGGATGCACAATAGGTGAACTGGAGGTGTACGATGGAACAGTGGGTGAATCAGAAAGAAACACAAAGAACAAACATACACATCCGCAATACAACCTGACAGGCCATACTGTAGAACACAATCTCACAAACATATGAATATTAAAATGTGCGATACACATGTACAGAAACGTCACTGGCACATACCCACATAATGGTTTGGTCTGAACTAAGCCATCCAACCACAACACACCTGGATGCATAATTGAATACCCATCATCCCCTCTACAGCACACAACCCCCCCATTCCTGAACGTCCACTAACTCCAGCCATACTCAGGCTGCTAGCTTGCACGTAGTGACCACTACTCATATCTAGTAGGCAGTCTCACCCTAGGCAGTCTCAGGATTGCAAACTATGTATCCCTTGCATGTATAACCCTATCACATTCTCATAAATCCAAAAAAATCAAAGGTTATTGCCGGTTATTGGTCTGTTCAATTTTTGGACATCCCTCATGGGATAAGTATCCTGTGTAAACATCAGACTTGGTGTCACGACACGATGTCCAGTCCAGTAGACATCTGGACACAAGTTGTATGTGCAGTAGTAGTTCACAAGACTGCTCAGCCACCAGCCGGTCATGCAGAACCTACTACCCAGGATTAAACACCTGACCGTGATGCATGGCTCCCCACATGCATTATCGAGAATATATACTTTACACATTCGCATAGTGGCAGTTGGCTATAGGGTGATTAAGGCACTGATGTAAGCAGGGTACCTCCTGTCCCACTTTGTGAGGGACAGTCTCTGTTTGGGCAGGTGTGTCCTGACCAAAAATAATACAATGGCAAATGTCCTGTGATTGTAGGAAATAATTACGTACCATATTTCATGTAACAGTTGCATAAAACAGTTATTTCTGTATGTAAAATACATAAATTTTACAAGAAACAGAATAAGCAACTAAACTGCTACAAGAATAAGCTCTCATCTAGGAAAATAAGTAAAGTTCTAAACCCTGTACTGACCGTGGG